>NC_091211.1:15876383-15968883 GCF_040958095.1 Procambarus clarkii
ATATTGGGTTGACTGGTAGGTGCATGGTGTGGTGATGGTGGTAGGCTTATATTGACTGTGGTAGGTGCATGGTGTGGTGATTGTGGTAGGCTTATATTATGTAGATTGTGGTAGGTGCATGATGTGGTGATGATGGTAGGCTTATATTGGGTTGACTGGTAGGTGCATGGTGTGGTGATGGTGGTAGGTTTATACTGTGTTGGCTGTGGTAGGTGGATTGTGGTAGGCTTGTGCTGTGTGAGTTGGCAGTTGTAAAACATAGTTTGTTGACTTGATTCAAGTAGGAGTGTCATGTTAACACTGGAAGATGTATGTATTGGTGATGGTGCCAGGTTTTACTGTGTTAATAGTGGTAAATATGTTAAATTGCTAGTAGGTGTTGGTAAAAATCCTGGTGGCCATCAATAATTATCTCTGCTTACTAGAGTTGTATGACTTTCCATATAGTACATCCATTACTTGAATAGCTTTATTTATAAAATAATGTGTTTTATTATGCAACCCAGCCTCCTGTTTGGTAGTACTTATAGTAATGATAAGGACCATATGCACATATTTCGACGTACGACACAATTAGAAAGTTGAAATCTGTACTATTGAATTTGGACAATTCGGAAAAGGTTTTGTATATATCATTCAAAGACAACCTCAACTAACCTAACCTAACCTTCCAAGGCTTAATACACGTTATTTGATGCCTAATATAGTACATATGTGTGCTATGGTAGGCCTAGGAATATTTAAGTTTGTTTTTTAAGCTTCATTTTTTGGACTATAAATTGAATAGTATCAAATTTTAATTGCTTAGGACGTCAATGTTTGTACTATGGTTCACATAGTTACGAAAACTACTATCTAAAAAGTAGAATGGGTTGTAACTAATGAAATTACTTAGTCATTCTGTATTTATGTAATATAGCAGTTTTCGGAAGTTTTGAATGTTCCGAGGCCTCGGCGCGGGAATGTCTCGACCAATTAAAAAGGGGAAGACACGGCGATAGCTTCTCATTGGCCGAAATATCAGGCTCAGAAGTCGTCAACCAATCAGGACGCAGGACTCACGCTTCTTGGTGGGCACGACGACACCGGCGGGACGCGGGAGTTTCATTGGTGAGTCAGTTATCATGTAGTGAGGACCCGCGCACTGTCACCTCATATACGGACACCTTAACCTGTCAGCCAGAGCCACAGTTGACAATGGAGGTCAGCGTGACGCCTGGTGGACGGCTGCCAGCAGGACCAGTGTCATGGCGTGTCACCCGTGACGCCTGGTGGACGGCTGCCAGCAGGACCAGTGTCATGGCGTGTCAGCCGTGACGTGTGGTGGACGGCTGCCAGCAGGTCCAGTGTCATGGCGTGTCACCCGTGACGTGTGGTGGACGGCTGCCAGCAGGTCCAGTGTCATGGCGTGTCACCCGTGACGTGTGGTGGACGGCTGCCAGCAGGTCCAGTGTCAGCCGTGACGTGTGGTGGACGGCTGCCAGCAGGTCCAGTGTCACGGCGTGACAGCCGTGACGTGTGGTGGACGGCTGCCAGCAGGTCCAGTGTCATGGCGTGTCAGCCGTGACGTGTGGTGGATGGCTGCCAGCAGGTCCAGTGTCACGGCGTGTCAGCCGTGACGTGGTGGACGGCTGCCAGCAGGTCCAGTGTCATGGCGTGTCAGCCGTGACGTGTGGTGGACGGCTGCCAGCAGGTCCAGTGTCACGGCGTGTCAGCCGTGACGTGTGGTGGACGGCTGCCAGCAGGTCCAGTGTCAGCCGTGACGTGTGGTGGACGGCTGCCAGCAGGTCCAGTGTCATGGCGTGTCAGCCGTGACGTGTGGTGGACGGCTGCCAGCAGGTCCAGTGTCATGGCGTGTCAGCCGTGACGTGTGGTGGACGGCTGCCAGCAGGTCCAGTGTCATGGCGTGTCAGCCGTGACGTGTGGTGGACGGCTGCCAGCAGGTCCAGTGTCATGGCGTGTCAGCCGTGACGTGTGGTGGACGGCTGCCAGCAGGTCCAGTGTCATGGCGTGTCAGCCGTGACGTGTGGTGGACGGCTGCCAGCAGGTCCAGTGTCATGGCGTGTCAGCCGTGACGTGTGGTGGACGGCTGCCAGCAGGTCCAGTGTCATGGCGTGTCAGCCGTGACGTGTGGTGGACGGCTGCCAGCAGGACCAGTGTCATGGCGTGTCACCCGTGACGTGTGGTGGACGGCTGCCAGCAGGACCAGTGTCATGGCGTGTCACCCGTGACGTGTGGTGGACGGCTGCCAGCAGGACCAGTGTCATGGCGTGTCACCCGTGACGTGTGGTGGACGGCTGCCAGCGGGACCAGTGTCACCCACCAAAGGTGCCGCTGTAGCTAGGTTACGAAGAGCCCGAAAGTTGTGTTGGGATCATGACGGTAGAGAGGGACTGAGAGGTAAGTACTCTACAGCACTACTTTCACAGTGATACTTTCTACCTTTCCCTTCTGACAATGTCCACGTTTAGGGACTCCGGTGGGTGGTTGAGGGACGTGTTGTGTACGCTAGAGCGTCACATGAACACTGCGTCCTGCTATCATCACAGGAAGAGCAGCGAACGAGAAGCAACTTTCCCAGTGTTTCCTGAAGGAAACCTGTTTGTGTATTGGGGAAGACTGGGCCTGGTGCGTGGGGAATTGTCAGGCCCCCCTTCCCCCCCCCCCCCTGTGTAGGGGTCACGCCCCCCTTCCCCCCCCCCGGTGTAGGGGTCACGCCCCCCCTTCCCCCCCCCTCGGTGTAAGGGTCACGCCCCCCTTCCCCCCCCCGGTGTAGGGGTCACGCCCCCTTCCCCCCCCCGGTGTAGGGGTCACGACCCCCTTCCCCCCCCCCGGTGTAGGGGTCACGCCCTCCTTCCCCCCCCCCGGTGTAGGGGTCACGCCCCCCTTCCCCCCCGGTGTAGGGGTCACGCCCCCCTTCCCCCCGGTGTAGGGGTCACACCTCCCTTCCCCCCCCCCGGTGTAGGGGTCACGCCCCCCTTCCCCCCCCCCGATGGCGGGGTCACGGCCCCCCCTTCCCCCCCCCCAGGTGTTGGGTCACGGCCCCCCTTCCCCCCCCAGGTGTTGGGTCACGGCCCTCCTTCCCCCCCCCCCCAGGTGTTGGGTCACTGCCCTCTTCCCCCCCCCCCAGGTGTTGGCCGGGGTCACGGCCCCCCCTTCCCCCCCCCCCCAGGTGTTGGGTCACGGCCACCCCCCCTTCCCCCCCCCAGGTGTTGGGTCACGGCCCCCCCTTCCCCCCAGGTGTTGGGTCACGGCCACCCCCCCTTCCCCCCCCCCAGGTGTTGGGTCACGGCCTCCCCCCAGGTGTTGGGTCACGGCCCCCCCCTTCCCCCCCCCAGGTGTTGGGTCACGGCCCCCCCTTCCCCCCCCAGGTGTTGGGTCACTGCCCCCCCTTCCCCCCCCCCAGGTGTTGGGGTCACGGCTCCCCCCTTCCCCCCCAGGTGTTGGGTCACGGCCCCCCCTTCCCCCCAGGTGTTGGGTCACGGCCCCCTCCTTCCCCCCCCCAGATGTTGGGTCACGGCCCCCTCCTCCCCCCCCCAGGTGTTGGGTCACGGCCACCCCCCTTCCCCCCCCCGAGGTGTTGGGTCACGCCCTCCTTCCCCCCCCCCGCCCCAGGTGTTGGGTCACGCACTCCTTCCCCCCCCCCGCCCCAGGTGTTGGGTCACGGCCCCCCCCTAGGTGTTGGGTCACGGCCCCCCCAGGTGTTGGGTCACGGCCCCCCCTTCCCCCCCCCCCCCAGGTGTTGGGTCACGGCCCCCCCTTCCCCCCCCCCAGGTGTTGGGTCACGCTCCTTCCCCCTCCCCCAGAAGTTGGGTCACGCTCCTTCCCCCTCCCCCAGAAGTTGGGTCACGCTCCTTCCCCCTCCCCCGGAAGTTGGGTCACGCTCCTTCCCCCTCCCCCGGAAGTTGGGTCACGCTCCTTCCCCCTCCCCCGGAAGTTGGGTCACGCTCCTTCCCCCTCCCCCGGAAGTTGGGTCACGCTCCTTCCCCCTCCCCCGGAAGTTGGGTCACGCTCCTTCCCCCTCCCCCGGAAGTTGGGTCACGCTCCTTCCCCCTCCCCCGGAAGTTGGGTCACGCTCCTTCCCCCTCCCCCGGAAGTTGGGTCACGCTCCTTCCCCCTCCCCCGGAAGTTGGGTCACGCTCCTTCCCCCTCCCCCGGAAGTTGGGTCACGCTCCTTCCCCCTCCCCCGGAAGTTGGGTCACGCTCCTTCCCCCTCCCCCGGAAGTTGGGTCACGCTCCTTCCCCCTCCCCCGGAAGTTGGGTCACGCTCCTTCCCCCTCTCCCGGAAGTTGGGTCACGCTCCTTCCCCCTCTCCCGGAAGTTGGGTCACGCTCCTTCCCCCTCTCCCGGAAGTTGGGTCACGCTCCTTCCCCCTCTCCCGGAAGTTGGGTCACGCTCCTTCCCCCTCTCCCGGAAGTTGGGTCACGCTCCTTCCCCCTCCCCGGAAGTTGGGTCACGCTCCTTCCCCCTCCCCCGGAAGTTGGGTCACGCTCCTTCCCCCTCCCCCGAAAGTTGGGTCACGCTCCTTCCCCCTCCCCCGGAAGTTGGGTCACGCTCCTTCCCCCTCCCCCGGAAGTTGGGTCACGCTCCTTCCCCCTCCCCCGGAAGTTGGGTCACGCTCCTTCCCCCTCCCCCGGAAGTTGGGTCACGCTCCTTCCCCCTCCCCCGGAAGTTGGGTCACGCTCCTTCCCCCTCCCCCGGAAGTTGGGTCACGCTCCTTCCCCCTCCCCCGGAAGTTGGGTCACGCTCCTTCCCCCTCCCCCGGAAGTTGGGTCACGCTCCTTCCCCCTCCCCCGGAAGTTGGGTCACGCTCCTTCCCCCTCCCCCGGAAGTTGGGTCACGCTCCTTCCCCCTCCCCCGGAAGTTGGGTCACGCTCCTTCCCCCTCCCCCGGAAGTTGGGTCACGCTCCTTCCCCCTCCCCCGGAAGTTGGGTCACGCTCCTTCCCCCTCCCCCGGAAGTTGGGTCACGCTCCTTCCCCCTCCCCCGGAAGTTGGGTCACGCTCCTTCCCCCTCCCCCGGAAGTTGGGTCACGCTCCTTCCCCCTCCCCCGGAAGTTGGGTCACGCTCCTTCCCCCTCCCCCGGAAGTTGGGTCACGCTCCTTCCCCCTCCCCCGGAAGTTGGGTCACGCTCCTTCCCCCTCCCCCGGAAGTTGGGTCACGCTCCTTCCCCCTCCCCCGGAAGTTGGGTCACGCTCCTTCCCCCTCCCCCGGAAGTTGGGTCACGCTCCTTCCCCCTCCCCCGGAAGTTGGGTCACGCTCCTTCCCCCTCCCCCGGAAGTTGGGTCACGCTCCTTCCCCCTCCCCCGGAAGTTGGGTCACGCTCCTTCCCCCTCCCCCGGAAGTTGGGTCACGCTCCTTCCCCCTCCCCCGGAAGTTGGGTCACGCTCCTTCCCCCTCCCCCGGAAGTTGGGTCACGCTCCTTCCCCCTCCCCCGGAAGTTGGGTCACGCTCCTTCCCCCTCCCCCGGAAGTTGGGTCACGCTCCTTCCCCCTCCCCCGGAAGTTGGGTCACGCTCCTTCCCCCTCCCCCGGAAGTTGGGTCACGCTCCTTCCCCCTCCCCCGGAAGTTGGGTCACGCTCCTTCCCCCTCCCCCGGAAGTTGGGTCACGCTCCTTCCCCCTCCCCCGGAAGTTGGGTCACGCTCCTTCCCCCTCCCCCGGAAGTTGGGTCACGCTCCTTCCCCCTCCCCCGGAAGTTGGGTCACGCTCCTTCCCCCTCCCCCGGAAGTTGGGTCACGCTCCTTCCCCCTCCCCCGGAAGTTGGGTCACGCTCCTTCCCCCTCCCCCGGAAGTTGGGTCACGCTCCTTCCCCCTCCCCCGGAAGTTGGGTCACGCTCCTTCCCCCTCCCCCGGAAGTTGGGTCACGCTCCTTCCCCCTCCCCCGGAAGTTGGGTCACGCTCCTTCCCCCTCCCCCGGAAGTTGGGTCACGCTCCTTCCCCCTCCCCCGGAAGTTGGGTCACGCTCCTTCCCCCTCCCCCGGAAGTTGGGTCACGCTCCTTCCCCCTCCCCCGGAAGTTGGGTCACGCTCCTTCCCCCTCCCCCGGAAGTTGGGTCACGCTCCTTCCCCCTCCCCCGGAAGTTGGGTCACGCTCCTTCCCCCTCCCCCGGAAGTTGGGTCACGCTCCTTCCCCCTCCCCCGGAAGTTGGGTCACGCTCCTTCCCCCTCCCCCGGAAGTTGGGTCACGCTCCTTCCCCCTCCCCCGGAAGTTGGGTCACGCTCCTTCCCCCTCCCCCGGAAGTTGGGTCACGCTCCTTCCCCCTCCCCCGGAAGTTGGGTCACGCTCCTTCCCCCTCCCCCGGAAGTTGGGTCACGCTCCTTCCCCCTCCCCCGGAAGTTGGGTCACGCTCCTTCCCCCTCCCCCGGAAGTTGGGTCACGCTCCTTCCCCCTCCCCCGGAAGTTGGGTCACGCTCCTTCCCCCTCCCCCGGAAGTTGGGTCACGCTCCTTCTCACGCTCACGCTCCCTCACACGCTAGATAACCCACAAAAAAGAACAAAGTGGTATTAGAGGACTACACCATAAGGTAAGAGCTAGACTATTGAGGCTATATTATATATATTATTTATAGTGATGATTATATTTCCTTACGTATAGACAGCCTGTTATTGAGAATAATGCTTTCAGAAAACTAGAATTACCAGTGATTAGGCTGTCGGCAAGCTACATTTATACTGTTGCATTGTGCCTAATGGACTTTGAAAGTGCTTTTATACCGTCTTTTTTATAATGAGGCTTGTTATAGGTGTATAAGGTTGTCGCCTCACAACACAACCCTATACCACTTGATAAGGTTGTGTTGTAAGACTAGTATGAAATTCTATCCGAACGACAGTTTAATATATCGCGCTAGGATACTCCCACAAGTTTCGGCTTTGAGTGAATGGATTTGTATTTAGAGTAATGCTATCTAAGTATGTTAAGATGTATGTTGATGGTGGTTGGTGTATGCTGTGGTGGCGGCTGTTGGTACATGTTGGATAGGGTGGGGGGAAGAACATCATTGTTAGGAATAGGTGTATGTTGAATTGATAAGGGTAGGTGTATGTTATACTGTTAGGGGTGGGCGTATATTGTAAAGATGTAGGTAGTTGAGTGTTATATTAATGGTTGTAGATGTATGTTGTTGATAGGGCTTGGTATGAGTTGTATTTGTGGTATATTTGCGTTCTCGGTAGTAGTAGCAATATGTTGATAATGTTAGATGTATTTCTTTTGTTAGACGTATGTTTAATGGTGTTGTGGGATAGTGCTTAGTGTATGTTGTATTGCTGGATGCTGTCTTGATTGTGGGAATTGTATATTATATTTATTTTAGCAGTTATCAGTTGTGCAGATGTTGGAGTATGTTTTGATGATTGTTGTTGGTATATGTTGTATTAAGGATATAATAAGGGTTATTGGTATATGAGCGGTTGGTATATGATGCGTTTGTGTGTGTTTATTGGTGGTATATGATGTGTTGATGTGGTAGATGTATGATTTTCTTGTATTGGTAAGCGTACGATGTGTTCATTGCGGTTAGTGTATGGTGTCTTTTATTGTAGTAGGTATATGATGTGTTGGTGGTGGCTGGTGTATGTTGTAAGTGTAGATGTAAGAGCTGTTGATGATGGTAGGTGTACGATATGTTGCTAGTGGTGGGTGATGTGCTGTGGTGATGTAAGGTGTGATGGTAGGTCTATGATGTGTTGTGATGTGCTGTGGTGATGTAAGGTGTGGTCTATGATGTGTTGATGGTAACTTTATTTGGATGATAACGGTAGCTTAATGTTTGAGTGTGACCGCGGCCTTATGCATTGGTGGCAACATTTTAGCGATGAAGACGGCTCTATATTGCTGTGACTATGGAAACGTGTTGTATTATGGTGAAAGAAATTCCATAATGCATTGATGGTGGAGGCGTAATGTAATGATGTTGACTCGTGGCTCTCCTATAATTTTTTGAACGATTTGTATGTTATTATTTGAACTCGTTTTCATAATTTTAGGGTAATAGTGATGACAGGTTAGGTCAGTGATGACAAGTTAGGTTAGTTTAATGACAGGTTAGGTTAGTGATGACAGGTTTAATGACAAGTTAGTTTACTAATGGCAGGTTTTGTGATCTGTTACTGGCATGCTAGGGTAGCTTCCTATTGTTTATAGAATTGGTACTTACGTGCTTAGGAAAGAGTGTGTCAAGTTAAAGAATGTGTTGCTGGCAATTTTGGCATCTATAGTTGTCAAGTTTATGGATCTGTCGCGGGTAATTTTAGGTCTATTTTACTGATAAGTTTAAAGAAACGTTACCCGTAAGTTTAGGGAACTGTTGCTACCAAGTTCTCAGAACTTTAGTATTTTTTTGCGAATTGTTGCAAGTAAATTTATCGAAATATCGGGATTAAGAAAAGATGGTTACTAATGTGACAAAACTGTCTAGTGACTTGGTGATTTAAGGGGCCATAATGCGAAAATATGAAATAAATGGAAAACTGGTTCAATTTAAAATTTTTTGAGTAGTTGTATATGAAAATGGCTTCAACTGGACAAAGTCTCAGCATCGTAGCATAAATAGGGAGAAACAATATTTGTGTAAATTTTTGTCCAAAATGTTCAAAAATTAACTCTAAACAAAAATGTCAACTGAAATCATGTCTGACTCTAAGCTATCGCAATAGCATATAATAAAGTATTTTAATAATTAGTCTTATAAAAAAGTTAAAAAAGAAAAAAATGGGATTTTTTTATCTTAATTTTCTCATATTTTTTATCGGGCGATTTGCACGAAACTTGTACACCTTACTGGACGTATGCTTATCTGTAAAGGTGCCAATTTTGGAGGAAATTGGTTGATGTCAATCTCAGTCACATGTGGCAGAATCTTAGACTTCATTTATTGTCAATTAACACAAGTGACTCATTTTTTATTGAATTTACATGAAACTTGCACCTTATATGTAGAGTTTCTCTAAAATTAATGTTACTTTTTTTTTTTTTACTAAGATTAGTTATTGATTTTATAGTTATAAACATGATATATTTGCATAAATTTTCGGAGGACTTTGACTATTTGTATTAGTAAAACTAAATATATTTTAGATTATCCTTCTAAGTAAAATCCTTTAATATACGCTAATGTGATAGATAAGTGTCATAGAAATTATTTAATTTGAAACCTGTGGTTGTAGAGTTTAACTAAAAATGTGTAAAATTCGGTGAATTTTACACATTTTTCTTGAATTTTTTTTTCTCCCTTTATATTTAGGGTGCGATACTGAAACTTGGAACAGTTGCAGCCCTTTTCATATACAACTAGCAAAAAATGTTTGGTTGACATTGAACAACTCTGAATATACCGCATTAAGCCCCTTTAAGCTTTGTGGAGTGGTAACCTACTGCTCTGAGCTCTGTAGAGTGGTGAGGTACTGTTTTCAACTCTTATGATTATATTTAATATAACTGTCAAGGGTTGATTAAAACCTCTCTTGACAGTATCCTAGTGGTTGTATTAGGATAAACCTAGTATGTTTTATGCCCTGGTGAATACTCTGCATGATGCCTCGATGCTTTGATTAGTATTTTTTTGTTTACCAAGTTTATTCCTATTAAGTGTACTTCGTCTTAGTTTTTAAATGCGCTCGATTTTCATTTTTTTCTTTTAAAGAACGTGATAAAATATTTTTGTATCATTCGTTTCCTCATTATCTACAAACTCACTGATCTCTGATTAGTTGGTGTCTGCCCTGGAACCTCTGTATGACTCGTAGGGGTCAAACCTGGGGCTTATTAGTGTCTGCTGTAGGAATCTTGGATGGCAGCGTCAAGATTCACTAGGGGCACTTGAGATTCGTCGTTGCAGCTTTAGAACTGATTAGTGGAAGCTTTAAAATTCATTGTTAGACAGCTTTAAAACTCTGCGGAAGCTTTAAAATAGTTGACAGCTTTAAGATTACTTTATTTCGTTAAAACTCGATCTGTGACTTTAGGAATGCGTTAATAGAGTAAGTGTAACATATATATATATTATATATTGTTCGTCGTGTGGTGTTTTAAGAGTGTAATAGTCATTTCCTCGTGTTATTCGTGTATGATACAGTAGACGTTAATTTGGAACATTGTAGACAGACGTGTTTGAGTGAGAAACAGCTTTAGGCCGGTGTGGTGTCTTTAAGACTCGGCTGCAGATGGCAACTTTAGCGTCACGTTCAAGATGGCATCCTTAAGGTCTTCTTGAAAAGCTTAAATTTTAAGTCTCCTTTCGTGAATGGACATTACGTTTAGGATTTTATCAAGTGATCAAAAATATATATAAGTGTTAGAATTCAAATCTGAAACATGTTAATGAGTCTGAATATAGGCCTGGGTCTTTAGAATCCCTCGGAGGGAAGCCCAGTAGAGTGCTTTTGAAGGGGGCACTTTAAGGAACCTGTTGATGGCAGCTTTAGAGCAGTGTTGAAGGTGCAGGCTTCACAGCCGACACCCACCGCGTGCTGGCTCCTCTCTCCTCCTATTTATACACTTAATAATTTTATAAACATTCTTAAATTGTTATATTTTCGTTTTTGACATCGTGTATGTCATTTGTTTTAAGTTCATATCAAACGGAAAAACACGGTTCGTGGAACATTGTATTGATATCAGTGGTAGGGAAGAAATGTTAGGTACTTATCAATTACTTGTATCTTGGGCTGTTGAGGACTCTTCCTTAATTACCTACAGTAAATTTCCAGAGCTATCATACACTAGTGATTACTTGGTCCATGAAGATATTTGTGAACTATTTGCAGACTTCCTGTATTTTACTCGGAAACAAATGCAGGAAGGTGGTTTTCTAGGTAGGTTAGAGATAATTGAGGATATGCTAAAGAAGTATAAAGAAAACGTACTTAAATTAGAAGAAAATGGAACTCAGGAGTGAGTTTTGTACTTTAAAAGGAAGTATTCTTCAGCATGGTAAGAAAATTACTGCATTAACGGACAAGGTAAAGCATCAGAAGGAACAAAGGTACTAGTGAAAGAAAATGAGGTAGGGAAAGTGAAGTGGTGAATTTGAACGATTAACAAGAAAATATTCATGATGAACAACTCCAAGGTACCACGAGGACTAACATGGAGTTAAGCAAGGATATGCAAAGAGAAACTTTATGGACAACTCGCATAGAGGAGGTTAATAAAGAACTAGAAAAGTGCAAAGAAGAAATAAGACATGCGCAAGTAGAGAGAGAGACGATCAAGGAAATGTTTGAGTCAAAACCAGGAATGACAAGGAAGAAACGTAAATTAGGCAAGTAATTAGGAAAGAGCTGGTAACCAACAGTAAAAATATACAAATCACTGCAGATAGAAGTCATAATAATTTTCGGGTGTTTAGAAAAGGAAGTATCTAGGGTGGACAGAACAGAAGAAATTAAAATCAGAGAAAATGGTAGGTTTAGGAGAAGGCCTAAATTAAAAGGAAGTGAAGGGAACTATCAGGGGAAAAGCGCCAAGCCATCACGAGTACATAGCACTTGGAAGGGGTCAGGATAAGTATTTGGGATAGGATGGGAAAAGGGGGGGGGGGCAGGAATGGTAAGGAAAATGTCAGCGATTTTAGGAGGCTAGGAAAATAAGACAAGAACCGCCGCTTAAGGGTGACATTTAATGGAGTGAAACAAATGACGGAAGTGCTTAGAAACGCCAGGAAATTGTGGTTTAATGAGGATGGCAAACTTTGGTCAATAAGACGAGAGCTCTTAAAGGAAGACGGAGGAAAGCTGACAAAGAACCTCATTGAAGCAAAACGTCTAAATGGGAATAGAAATAAATTATTTTTTCTACAAAGTGTTAGGGACTGGAAAGCTAGTGAAATGGTACATAAAAACAAAGCGGCAAAATCATTAGAGGACGTGCAGTAAAGAACAAAGGGAAGGGAAACATGTTCCTGAAAATTGTGTATACCAACATAGATGAAGTGAGATAAAAAATATTGGAACTGAAAGATATAATTTAACTTAGTCCCAGATATTGTCGTGTTAAGAGACGAAACTTTAAGAAAATATTTTAAATGAGGTCGTATTCCCTTGGGAATACGACCATGACAGGAAAACTAGGAAGGGGGGATGAGTGGCTGTGGTGGTGAAAGAACACCTGAAGGTAAGAGTTAATAATCAACAAAGTTGACATAATGACATTGCAGATCTGGAATTAGGATAATAAACTGATAATTGTAAATGCCTACAGCCCACCAGCCAGCAACAAATGGACAAAGGAAGAACTGGAAGACAAACGAGAGGGCCTCATAATGGTCATGAGAGAGATTATAGTACAAGCAGATAGATAAATCACGATTGTTGGTACTGGGAAATTTCAACTTTATAGCAATAGACTGGAAGGCCTACGAAGCAAGACTGGAGGACATTTAGACAAGCAGATTTGTAAACCTCATTCTGGAGACATTCTTGCATCAACACGTCAGGCAAGCCACAAGAATGAGAGAAGGGGGGGGGATGTTCGCCAATACTGGATCTAATATTAACCAGGAAAGAAGACGAAATATATCATATCCAGTACCTTCCTCCCTTGGGAAAGAGGGATCATGTCCTGTTAAACATTAAATATGCTTTGCGATATAAACTTGAAGAGACTGGGGACATTGAAACAGTTGATAAACTCAATTTCAAGAGACACTATGGGGAACTTAGAATTTTGTTTAATGAGTTTAATTAAACAGACTTGGTGCTAGGCAAGGAAGTAAAAGAGAAGTATGCCAAATTTTGCGAAATATACGATGAAGGCAAACATTCATACCAAAACAAATGTTGGATCAGAAAACAGGATTGGTTCAACATTAATTGTGAGAGGGTTAAAGAGGAAAAAGAAAATGGGCTCAATACAGGAAGAGGCCTAACCCTCAAACATACCAGCACTACAAGCAAGCAAGAAACAATTACACAACAGTGAGGAGAGGCAGAAAGGAACTTTAAGGAAGGTATAGTGCACAAATGTAAAACAGATCCAAGCCTTTTCTATAAATTCATTAAAATAAAGCTGCATGTAAAGGATAACATCCAAAGACTGAGAACGGGAAACAGGACTACTAAGAATGAAAAAGAAATGTGTGAAACGCTAAATGAACAGTTCCAAAGTATGTTTGTACAAAATGAGGATTTCATTGAACCGGATCCAATACCAATTCCAGAGCAAGCCATAGAATACATAGAGGTGTCTCAAGACGAAGTGGAAAAATTACTCAAGGGGCTAGGAAGATGTAAAGCAGTTGGACCAGATAGTTTCACCTTGGGTGCTGCGAGACTGTGCAACTGAGCTGAGCATTCCACTCCAATTAATATTCCAGACATGCTTGTGCACAGGAATCCTAGCAGATATATGGAAAAAGGTAAACATAGTTCCAAGCTATAAAAATGGTAGTCGAGATGAACCTCTAAATTTTAGACCCGTATCATTAACAAGTGTAGTAGTCAAACTCTAGAAACAATAGTTAAAGCCAAATGGGTAGAACACCTAGAGAGCAATGACATAATAACACAGTATGGTTTTCGAACAGGAAGATTCTGTGTAACAAATCTACTTAGTTTTTTATGATAGAGCCACAGATACTACAGGAAAGAGGTGGTTGGGTTGGCTGTGTCTGTCTGGACCTGAAAAAGGCTTTTGAGTCTCGCACAAAAGGCTGTTCTGGAAACTGGAACATACTGGAGTGACAGGAAGACTTCTGACATGGATGGAAAAACTTTCTAACTGACAGAAAAGAGCAGTAATCAGAGACACTGTATCTGACTGGAGGAGTGTTACTAGCGGAGTACCACAGGGTTCAGTTCTTGCACCAGTAATGTTCATCGTCTACATAAACCATCTACCAGAAGGTCTACAGAATTATATGAACATGTTTGCAGATGATGCTAAGACACTGGAGAAGATGACACTCAGACGATTGTAATGCCTTCAAATTGATCTAGATAAAATAAGTGTTTGGAGCGTCAAGTGGCAAATGGAATCCAATGAGAATATTTACCATGTTATGGAATGTGGAACCGGAGAAAATAGACCACACACAACTTACAAATAATGTGGAAAGTAATTACAGAACTCTAATAAAGAACGAGATCTAGGGGTGGTTTTGGATACTAAGCTGTTGCCAGAGGAACACATAAAGAACATTGTGAGAAGAGCGTATGCGTCGCTTTCCAACTTCAGACTTGTTTTTAATTATATGGATGGTAAAATACTAAATAAAATGTTCATGACTTTTGTGAGACCAAAACTGGAATATGCAGAGGTATGGTGCCTAAATCTCGAGAAGCATGTAAAGAAACAGGAAAAGGTGCAGCGGCATGCTACAAAATGGCTTCCGGAACTGTAAAACAAGAGTTACGAGGAGAGACTAGAAGCGTTAAACATGCCAACACTAGACGATAGAAAGAGGTGAAATGATCACATAAAAAAAATTCTTACAGGAATTGGCCAAATTGACAAGGAAGAATTCCTGTAACCAGCAACTTAACGACCAAGAGGCTCCATATTCAAGCTAAGGAAACAAAGGTGCTGAAAAAATTAGAAAATTTGATTCTGCAAACAAAGTGGTAGACGGTTGGAACATGTTAAGTGAGGTGGTGGTGGTGGTGGAGGCCAAAACCGCCAGTGGTGTCAAAGCGTTATACGACAAACAGTACTGGGAAGACGGGACACCACGAGTGGAGCTCTTATCCTGTAACTACACTTAGGTAATTACACACACACACACACACACACACACACACGCGTACCCAGATGAAATAGTTTCAAATGTAGATATGATAGTCCACATACAACAGGCTCAGGAATCTGTACATAATTTAAATGACAAATGAGAGGCGGGACCAAAGAGCCAAAGCTCAACCCCCACAAGCACAACTAGGCGAGTACACGTACATGCTTGTCAGGGGGCCCGTGTTGGACACTAATTTCAAACAGGTGCCACTGACAAACGCCATTAAAAAAAGTTTAGGAATGTCAATAAGGAGGCATTCAAAATATTACATGCTTCCCTACACGAGCGAGTATGCAGCCCAGACATGGAGCACGCATCAAAAAATGCACATAGAAACTAGAAAAGAGAAATCCCATTGTAACGAGGCTTGTCTCGTTACTACGTGGGAAGGATAATATATAACTAATCTTATCTGACATGCTGCTGAAGCCGCCGGGATAAGAGGTGGTCAGAGCCCGTTGTCGCCAGCGTTCCCAAAGTCAAGAAACTGTCGTACTGAAGTGCCCTTATCCTAACCTACCAGAGGACCCCCGAACTGAAAACGGGACAGTGTCAATTTCGCGAGCCGCTACCATTTTCTAGTAGACAGTTTTTGGCCTTTGAGTATACGTCAAAATGCGACGTGCTATTAGGAGGGTGGGTTGTGTGCTCGCGAGGTCTCTTTGAGATGTGACTTTCGAAATCTATGGACTGTCTGGAATCAGCTAAATTAGTTTCCTATAATTTGTTTGATCTACTGCACTGTTGTTTGGAGCGGCGGCTAATGTACGAGACAAGATATTGCATAGCTGAGTTACAACACACACCTTGTCAAGACAACTCTGGCCTGCCAGGAATAGGATTAAGACCTGCGCAGGATGCTCAACCTGTAAACAATCAAGACTAGTGGGGTGTAGAATGATTAAGTGTTACAGGCCAGGAGCAGGCTGCCCACCGGCCCAGGTGCTGGGTCGCGGGATGTAAACACGGACCCGTGGGGCCCCCCCACGGGTACTTCACCTTATATTTGAGGTTGGCAGCTTTACAAGTCTATTTAAGGCCACTCTTTTGGACTCGGACTGTCAGTGACATGGACAGTTCTGCGTTAAAACAACTCTGGGAATGTTTGTTATGTTTCGTGGTCTTGAGTGTCGGTGATGGCATACTTACTAAATATTGTATACTTACTAAAAGGCCATTATAAAACTAATCTTAATTTGGATTTATTTAAAAGAAACGATTCACTGTCTATTAGTCTAAAGTGGTCTGTAGACGTTCTTGCTAAGAATATACAAGCTGTATACATACATTGTTTTGATTGTTTAATAGTTGAACGTCATTGTAAGTAGGCTGGTGTTCCGTGCGTTACTGAGTGCAGCGTCTTTAGGTAGTCATTAAAGGTGACATCTGTGTTATACTGTTTAAGCTGGACTACTGAGAGATGTAATTGTTTGAGAGCTGATGCCTCACTGTTGAGAGTTGGAGTAATGTCTCCCTTGGGAAGCTGGGCCTCTACACCTCCCGGATACGACCCACTTCACACCGTCCTCTGTGGCCTTCTCACAGGGTTAAAACTGTGTTCGTTAACTCTGCTTACATGTGCCGAGCGTGGCGTGCTGGAGAGCCATTATGATGTTATATTTGGGCGCCAAGTTCAGCGTGCCATCGTATGGGCCCCATAAAATATAACCCGTTATATTTTGGGGCCTATTATCTATAGCCTATTTTGAGCTACCATTAGTGCATCATATTTTAGGCCAATTTTTGGGTCTTTATTGCAAAGTTTTTAACCTCATAGTGTTCTTTATTACTAAGTTCATTAAAGGTCTTGTATTTCCGTCCCTTTAAAATATGTTAAGAGTTGAAGTATTGTTGTCAAGTGCCTCCTCTGGCTTGTGTGTGTCAGCTTCGGTGGCGCTTTACACGTGGTGCTTATGAGCTCAAATGCTAATGTGGCAATCTTGTATACTCCTCTGAGTACTACATCTCTGTACCACTCACTGTGAGAGACATGTCATTGCCCGCTCTAAATCATGTTAGATGTAGTAGTATTCGTGGGTCACCATCGCATATATCTTCGCTATCATAACAAAAGGTAAGTAACCTGCCTCCTTACGACATTCATAATAAAGCTGTACCGCCTGGCTCCACATGCTGTACAGCCCGGCGCCGCGCCCTGTACCGCTTGGCTCTGCATAAAACAAAACTCAAGGCATTTGCCTTACTCTAGTATTTTTAGACTAAGAGAGACTGCCCTCTAAATATCGCTTGTACATTACTTCAGTGATTAGTGGTGTGGCAGTCACCAGGTTGGTGGTGCTGGTACTCTGGTAATGACCAGGGTGTTGTGGTGCTGGTACTCTGGTAATGAGGGTGGTGGTGGGTGGTGCTGGTACTCTGGTAATGATGAGGGTGGTGGTGGGTGTTGTGGTGCTGGTACTCTGGTATTGATGAGGGTGGTGGTGGGTGTTGTGGTGCTGGTACTCTGGTAATGAGGGTGGTGGTGTTGTGGTGTTGGTACTCTGGTAATGATGAGGGTGGTGGTGGGTGGTGTTGTGGTGCTGGTACTCTGGTAATGATGAGGGTGGTGGTGGGTGGTGTTGTGGTGCTGGTACTCTGGTAATGATGAGGGTGGTGGTGGGTGGTGTTGTGGTGCTGGTACTCTGGTAATGATGAGGGTGGTGGTGGTGGGTGGTGTTGTGGTGCTGGTACTCTGGTAATGATGAGGGTGGTGGTGGGTGGTGTTGTGGTGCTGGTACTCTGGTAATGATGAGGGTGGTGGTGGGTGGTGTTGTGGTGCTGGTACTCTGGTAATGATGAGGGTGGTGGTGGGTGGTGTTGTGGTGCTGGTACTCTGGTAATGAGGGTGGTGTTGTGGTGCTGGTACTCTGGTAATGATGAGGGTGGTGGTGGGTGGTGTTGTGGTGCTGGTACTCTGGTAATGATGAGGGTGGTGGTGGGTGGTGTTGTGGTGCTGGTACTCTGGTAATGATGAGGGTGGTGGTGGTGGGTGGTGTTGTGGTGCTGGTACTCTGGTAATGTCTTCCTCAGAAGACCAAGTTATTCCCTGCTTCTTTTGTTTGTGTGTAGTATCGGTTGTGTGTGTTTAAGAGAACTGTGCTTCTTGTACAGTGTCGTGTATGTACACGCTGCAATAAGACGCGTTGAAGCTGCCATTTGTTGCAACCGCTCCTTTCTGGAGTGCATCCCAACCACCGACTACTTGCTCTTTGTAAATAAATGCCTCCCATTTTTTTCTCGCATTATTTTCAAAGTTTATACCTGTGATCTTATTGTTCAGTTTCTCGGGTTTTGAAAATTCTTTCCTGTCGGTCGTTCATATCCCTTTTCAAACTTACACCCGATATCTAATATCTTTTTCTGGTCTTGTAGTTTGGCCAGATTCAACACCTTCAGTCTTCCATATTGGGTCAGTTGTCTTGGCTCTGGGAACACATTTTGTTGCTTGACTTCTGCCTCTCGGCGCCTTGCTTATATATTGTACAAGATATGGGAACATGCAAGTTATTTGTTACGCAATTTGTATAGTTAGAATAAATATAATAGCATTGTCAGTATTCCGTAGGACTTTCCTACCCCGAGGCTCATTCTATATATCTGATTTAAGTAAGAGTTTATCAGTATAATTTTCATGGGGTCTGTTATCCCTCTGCCGGGTATTGCCGCTATACCTTCAACTCCATTAATGTTTAAAGTCTGACTTCATGTCCAGGTTTTGTAGTGTGCGTTGTTATAACCCCCAGCCAGTATCAGTTGGGTTCATGTTACAGTGGTATACAAGTAAAATATATGGCCTCAATAGTAAAGTGTCTACGGTGAAATAAACACTGTATTTAGTGCAACATTAATAAACGTGGGGGGGGGGGGGGGGGTGTAACAGAAACATTCCACATTACAATAATCAAGGTTGGATCCAGTAATCTTCTTACAAGCACCATATCACTAATGACACACTTTTAGTTGGTATAATACATGGATAATTATCTCTGCAGATCAATTAAACAACTGCTAAACATAACATACAACAAAGACGTGCAGCCTTATCTATGAAACGCTGGACACGCGTGACCAAATCCAGTACCTCACAGCCACTCTCTCACACGCTTGCAAGCGTCGTTTTCACACAGTACCAAAACGCGACAGACAAGACTTATTTCAGACACTAATACATCCTGACTTAATCACTCAAAACAAGTCTGAAATCTAAAAATGTACTAAAGTACGTTACACACTAACTACTAAGGGAACAAGAATCGCACTTAATTAAAAGGTACAGCAGGACGCTAAACTGGGAACAAGCGGGATGTTTACTGACACAGAGGCTGACGCAATTCCCTTGTATGATAAGGTCGACAGAGACGCCACTGCAATAGCCTCGTATCCAAATTCATACAAATAATTATATAATATCACTGACACACGTTAGCATGACACACATACCAAAACAGTATACGTATATACTGGAATGCAAATTTCATCATAATGATAATTTGAATGGGGGGGGGGGGAATACTGTATTCACGATATGTATAAATTAAGAATCGGGCAATTCACTGATTTGTAAAATGCAAGTATATTATCCTCCAGACTAGCTCAAATTCGTAAGCCCCACCTCTCCCGATATCGATCTGGTAGTGCGATGCCTTATTACAGCCTTCTAGAGGCTCTTGTCTTTATTGGTCATGGAGATGTTATTCTGTCTTAGGCGGCGGTTGGGGGTTAAGATGACTCGTAAGAACATTAGAATTACTGAAACTTCAGAAGGCCTGTTGGCCCATTTGACACGGCTCCTATTTATATCCACCCAAACTCATTTCAGGACTTCACTTACGGGCTCACCATAGCCCGTGCTACTGGAACTTATTGTTCTGAGTAGCTGAATCTAAAACGTAGTCATTTCAGGTTGTATTCACGGAGTTGTTCTCACGGGGTTGTACTCGACGGGTTGCGCATGATGTGGGTCACAACCCTTTTGTTTTCCTCCAAGTTTTAAAACTGCGCCGTGTTGTAAGGCCAAAACGGACAACCGCATATTTAATGAAAGTCGGAGGGAATTCGGCCTCCCGACACTTCAAGGAAGAATCCTCACCGGATATGATCATGACATACAAGATTCTTAGAGGAATTGAGAATATGAATAAAGATATTCAGGAGAAATAGTTAACAGCGTATTGAGCGAGGCTAGAGACCAGGTGATCCACACTGGTCTGAGGAAGCACATTTAGTGCGAGAGTTGAGTAAGAGGTCTGAGTTAGAGATGGAGCCGACGCAAACACCGTTCCTCTTGTCTCAGTGCAGCGCTACGCCTTTATTAGTGAGCAAGTCAGAGGTGAATACAACAGTTTCTTGAGAAAGTGTTTAAAGGCTTTAAAATATCTCAAGTAAAGGACACGGTAACCGATAAAAGCTTTGGGAACCCATTTTGGTAATAGCTCCATTGGCCACCTGTTTTGCTGAACCCGTGCAAAAAAAAAAATTATTTTATGGTTTGAAGCCTAAAAGCGTTTCACAAGGACTTCTCACATTTTCAAAGACAGGTTTACACACCATTTCATGCTTATTAGTTTTTGGTGAGGTGATATGACAAATGTTTTTGGGTGAGGTGACGAAAGATAGAATGGTGACAAAAGATGTATAATATATATTATATAACATACATTATATAAAATAGTTATTTTTATATATATAAAATATAATTTTATTATTATGACACCTCGGGTAGTGCGATCATAGCCGTGTAGTGTATTTCCACTTAAGGAAGATGGAAATATTGAATTGTGAGGCTGGCTGACTGGTTAGTCAGTAATAGCTTTATGGTTTATGAGAACGGCGTGACCCAAACCTACCAATTTCCTGCCGTGTCCAAGTTTTCAGGCGAGTTATGAGGCAGTGGTGTTGCTGAACGAGGGGGATGGGGGGGTGGCCTTGGGTGGTGGAGTGGGTGGGATTGTAAGAGTATTTTTTTTTTTTTTTTGGGGGGGGGGGGGAGTAAAGAGGGAGGAGAGGCATAGGTGAAGGGAAGTATAGAAGTGGGAAATACAGTGAGAGGTATAAAAGCAGGCGGGCTGTCCGCCTTGCTGACACGATGTGTGGGTGTTGGCAGCTAAGCTAAGCTGGCTCCCTCTTGTCAGGGAGCTGTGAGTGTGAGAGAGGTTCTTCACATGTTTCACCATATATGGATGTCTATAGATGAATACTGTGTAGCATTCATATATACACACTCCGATGCTTCCACACATGTTATTCTGTTTAAGGCTCTTTATTTTATTATTATTATTTATCGAGTTGTCATACATATTATTTATAGAGTTGTTCATACATACACATATATGAACTGTTCATATATATACATATATAACTCGTCTGGGGATTATATACTGTGGAGCGGGGTTTTCGTCCAGAGAATCGAGGCTCTTGGGCCACCAGTTGTGGGAGCGGGGCGTCTCATCTTGGAGTAATCTTTCAAACATTGGGTCCTCTAACATTTCGATGGTGTTCCATACCCTGATGGCCTGGTGCTGCAGTCTGATGTTTAGTGGCTGTATGTTCAGGAGTTCGTGGAGCTCCTGGATTGTCTGATCATATGGTGGACGGTGTTTTGCTGCTCTCCTTAGCGCCTTATTTTGTACTGCTTGCAGTTTCTGCATGTTAGTTTAGCACGAGTATATGAAAGGGATGGTGTGGGGTGGGGGGGGGGGCGGGGGAAGAAGGGATGTTGGGTGGAGGGGAACTTTTTTTTCTAGTTTTATCTACCACAAAATGGTCATTTATGTATATTGCTAACAAGCATATGTAATTATCTTGTGTCGTCAATAAATATATTAGAGATCTGGTTCACAACGTATACTGTGGTAGTGCTAAATACCCACTATAACACTGAGTCTACTTAAGTAGCTGTTAAGATTCCTAAATTAATAAAAGATTTGATGACAGAACATTTCAGAACACATTCTTGTTTGGTGTGTAGATGGAGGGCGGAGGGGGGGGGGGGGGGTGGCACTAGGCCAACCTGCAGGTGTGCTGCAGTCTGTGCCAAATCACTACAGCTGTCAAGCGGGACTCGCTACCATTGGCAAGAGCGGGAGAAGGTTTATCCTTATTACATGAAATACAAAGCGTAACATTGACTACTTTTTGGGGTCACACAATTTAGAAGATTGGCTAGACCAAAGTAAATAGCAGCCAGTAGGGTGTCAGTGCTCAAAGAGGCATACCAGGCTAGTTGCCTGGTTAAAACGCGTGACAAGCGGCGGGCGTGGCCGAGGGAGGCTGGGGGCGTGGCCGAGGGAGGCGGGGACCTGGCCGAGGGAGGGATTCTTGTGGTGGTACAAGATTGGCGAGGGAGGAAAGATTGTCATGGTACATGAAAGTACTTGGGAAGAGAGAACTGTTAAATAATATGACAATGAAACAATGCATTAGGCTTACTGCCCTCTTATATTTTATACTAATAGCCTCAGTTTATTCACATTTATTTCACTGGAGTTCCTGTCTTAAACTATTTTTATGGAATTGTCAAGATATTTGCTTCAGTAGCACTCTTGGCCTTTTGTTGTGAGCTTCGTGAGCCGATTCACGAAGCAGGTACACAAGCACTTACGAACGTGTACATCTTTCCTCAATCCTTGACGGCTTTGGTTACATTTATTAAACAGTTTACATGCCTGAAAACTTCCCAATCAACTGGAGTTATAAACAGCCTCCTGGTGCTTTGGAGCTCATTAACTGTTTAATAATTGTAAACAAAGCCGCCAAATATTGAGAAGATGTACAGGTTCGTAAGTGCTTGCGTAACTGCTTCGTGAATCTGGCCCCTGGTGTTGCAAGTTCTAACTCGAGGTAATAACATTAGCTCCTTGTTTATACCTTTCTTTCATTTATATTCTTCAATCATATATTTCCTCATTCAATGCCTTTATCTAACGTATAATAAACATTCTTAAATCTTGTAATTAACGTTGTCGGTCAACATTGTATGCTTCTATTAGAATATATGTATTAAGCAGCCCAGCCTCCTGTTATGGTAGTACTTATAGTAACGATGAGGACCATAGTATATATACCGACGTACAACGACATTAGACAGTAGAAATCGGTACTATTGAATTTGGACATTTTGGACAACTATTTTCTACTTGTGTTGCAAATACAAACTAAACTAACCTAACCTTATTAGGCCTAATACACGCTAGGAGTCCTAATATAGTACATATGTGCTATACTAGGCCTAAGAATATTTTAAGTTTTTTAGCTTCATTTTTGAGTCTAAAGTGAATAGTACAAAGTTCTACTATCTAAGTGCTTAGTACGTCAATGTTTGTACTATGGTGCACATAGTTACGGAAAGTACTATCTAAAGAGCATGATGGGTTGGATACAGTCCGGGGTAAACCAAACTACGTACACCCAGCAGTAACTTTGAGAGCTGGTTGTAAACTGGTTGGCTGATCGTATATCAGGGGAAATATGTGAGGGTCAAGTTTATTATGAGCGATGTGAAGCGCTGAGCCTGTTAACAAGTCAGAAGTCATCGGCACTTGTACCTTCATTTGTTAATTAAAATATATACATTGCACAACATAATCCTAATCAGGTTTCACTATTACAAGGTAAAGTAGTCGAATAACACTATAATTGTTCTTCTTCTAACCTTTATTCCAAGGTACCTTTAGCAAATAAATTTCCTAATACCCACCCACTTTGAGTTGATAGATTGTCGCAGTCCTTTACTAGATATATAAATTTGCATTTCATTTACATGGGCCATCGGAGCCTCGAATACATGACTACAGTTTATGTGTATAAATTTCTATAATTTACATTTGTCTGCATCATATTATATCTGTCAATTTAAATCCATAGATGTAGCTCAGTGTTCTTATCATAGTTTGTTTTTCTTTGAATTAATAATGTTCCATATTATTTTATCTTCTACAAATATATAGTTATCGGTATTTACTCCAGAATCAAGTTGGTGTTTGTTATGGAGAGTGTGAGGATAGGACCCTGAGGAACAGCTTGGTGCACTTTACCACTCCCACCTCTGCCCTTCCTTATTGACTTTTCCTGTCCTTAAACCATGCTATAAGCCAAGTTAGCTCTGCCCTTCCTTATTGAATTTTCTTGTCTTTGAACCATGCTATAAGCTAAGTTATATAGTATCACAAACACAATACTAACTTAATATTCCTAGTTACTCTCTCATGATGAACGGTCTCGAACGCTTTCAGAGGGTTACCTTGAGGTGCTTCCGGGGCTTAGCGTCCCCGCGGCCCGGTCGTCGACCAGGCCTCCTGGTTGCCGGACTGGTCAACCAGGCTGTTGGACGCGGCTGCTGGCAGCCTGACGTATGAGTCACAGCCTCGTTGATCAGGTATCCTTTGGAGGTGCTTATCCAGTTCTCTCTTGAACACTGTGAGGGGTCGGCCAGTTATGCCGCTTATAGGTCACGATAAACCTCATAATGTGTTTGTAATCCTGTGCTTCAAATGCTATTGACTGTTATGAAGGACATCTGTACAGCATGGGCGTCTGCATGGGCGACTCATTTGATAAGTTATTTATTTGTTGTCTCAAGATTAAGAAATGAGTTTATACACCAAAGTTTCCACGCCTGATATTAAGCTAATAACTGGACGGTAGTTATGTTTTGTGTCCATTATTTGCAGAACTGTCACTATGAAGAAACTTGATACAATGCCGCAGTGCTTGACTCAAGGTGGTTATCTTGAGATAATTTCGGGGCTTTCGTGTCCCCGCGGCCCGATCCTTGACCAGGCCTCCACGACCAGGAAGCAGCCCGTGACAGCTGACTAACTCCCAGGTACCTATTTACTGCTAGGTAACAGGTGCGTCAGGATGAAAGAAACTCTTCTTATTGTTTCTCGCCGGCGCCCGGGATCGAACCCGGGACCACAGGATCACGCGTCTAGTGTTCTGTCCGCTCAGCCGCCAGCTCCCTTCAAAGGTGAATGAAAGACCCAATATATGTCTTGAGTGTATTAAAACAAATTTTCGGCTGTAAAATTTTCAGCACTGGTACCAATACAAATAAATGGAATAAAGAAAATAAATTGTAAAGCTGCAATCTATACCATTTTTTTTTTTTTTTTAGAAAAAAATACCTAAATTCGTTGGCGACACTAATTGCAAATTTATATTTGATTTCCAAAGTACAATTAGGAGAAAGCTTTACCACAAAGTCAACAGTAGGTGTAGTAATGACAATACTGATGGGAGTGACAGTTGTTAATAACGTTGATGTTGGTGTTAACGATAACAGCAGCAGCAGGGGTGGTGTCAGCGCTGGTAACGGGGCGTAGTTTGGTCACGTGGTAAAGTCAGCGCTGGTAACGTTGATAATGGTGGTAGTAATATGAACAATGTAGGTAATGGTGGTTGTGATCAATTGTACTGATTGCAATTTATCATATGTGGGAGAGACTGGTCGTAGGTTATTGAAGTGTTGATGAACACAAAAACAGTAACAAAATTTGATAAGAATAATGCAATTGGTAACCATTGTGGGGATTTTAGTCATAGGATGAATTTTAGTAATGGTAAAATTATATATAGCTGCTCATATGAAAGAGAGACGCCTAATAGAACGAGTAACTATAGATTCTATAGACAGTAAATGACAATACATTTTATAGTGAAGTAGATCCAATTAACTGTAAAATTGGTAATTTTTTATTCCTTAAGAATATCATTGTCACATAAACTCAGACCTTCGGGTGTCCAGAGTAGGGTAAGGATTCCGCGGAACTCGGCCCACAGTTCCCAGAAATCAAGATAACTGAGCATTCTTTTGAAATTTCATTTCATTCACTTGGGCCCTGGGAGACTCTTAACTCTCGACCCCACAAGCGTGAGGCAAAAGCTCTACCTCTATACCTTTGTTATCCTTTTGAAACTTCATCACTTGGCAAGTCCCTGGAAAGTATAATCACCAGGACATATCTAATGATGGCGGCCAAGCGGGCACTCTTCCAGCGTCATACACGTGAACTACTAGACTCTTGTTCAGGACACTGTACAGCACCTCCAGAAAGCATGTAGGTTACATCCAAAAATTAGATTTTTAATACACTTGCGCGCATATTGGGTCTTTCCTTCATCATCAGTCGTCACTTCTAGAGACCTTCCATGTTTCTTACTAAACTCCACAGTTAACTGGTGCACTGAAGAGGTTAATAACATGTCTACTGATATTGGAAGATTTATATGAAATACTTAAGTATTTCATATCAGTCTGATACACATTTATTTTGTATAATTAGTTATGAGACCTTAATTTTGGTTTTATAACACTATCTTTTCAAGAGTTTTGTGTCATGTAATTAGAAAAATACTTTGGTATTTGACGTAGCTGCGCGAGCTACAGAGTCTTCCCAAACATGTGAGAGCAGGAAATGTTAAGTACTTATATTAACGATGAGGACCATAGTACAATACCTTCGTAGTACATGTACTTCCGTAGAACAAGAAGCCTAAATGGCTCCTTGTTCTTACAGTTTGTGGAGGTGAAGCTCATACTGGCAATGGAGAGATGAGGAGGAGCCTGTGGGTGGTGGTGGCAGGCATGTAGAGCCTCGGGGCGTGTCCTGGCCAAGCTAACAATAGCCTGATTCATATTAGATTGTGTGGCCTCATACACCAGCATGTCACGGCCAGCAAGAAGTCTTACACACTGTATTTGGGGGGCCATGGTGGCTGAGTAGACAGCGCTTGGGGCTCGTAATCCTATGGGTTCGGGGAATCAATCCCCGACTATGGCGGAAACAAATGGGCAGTTTCTTTCACCCTGAGACCCATGCTACCTAGCAGTAAATAGGTACCTGGGAGTTACAGCTGTTACGGGCTGCTTTTTCTGTGTGCGTGTAAACAAAATGATTGACAGTTGAGAGACGGGCCGAAAGAGCCAGAGCTCAACCCCCCGCATGCACAACTAGGTGAATGCTGGTTTAAAGAATTAACATTTCTAAGAAAAAAGTCAAAGATTGGAAATACCCTCATTAACTCGATGGGAAAGTCCTCATTAAAGTATTGTTCATCTTGGGTTGACGTGTACGTTTTCTACGTGGGATGTGTTTAATATCTCTGCCAGTTCGATTTATCTGGTGACGGTTGAGGCTGCTCAAATGTCCTTTATAAAATGTCAAGAACATAACACAAGAATTAAGGAAACTGCAGAAGACCTATTGGACCATACGTGGCAGCTCTGATTATATCCATCCAAATTCATTGATATATGTCTAACCTACACTTGAAACAATTAACTGATCCCACTCTGTTAAATTACCCGGTAATATTTTCCAGAAATCAATTACCATGTTTCCAAACCAGTATTTAGCCAGCGGTAAACTTTTCAAGAGCACTAGATTTTTGCTTCGAGCAGAACCAGATTGCTGGATGTGCGTACCGGTTCAGTATACAGGACTGGTATGAAGCATTTACCCTGTGAAACTTACTCTGTAACTCCTGCTAGTAATTCATATTAAGCTGAGACATACACTATCCAGTAGCACATGATTTGTATCACTTCTCAACAGATCTCAAGCCATACGAAGGAAGCCGCGCACCTCTTGTATCGTTCTCAGTAAGTCCAAACTACTCTTTGTCCTAATTTCTGGCCAGAACTTTGACTTGCACACAAGTTAATCAATGTATAAATGGTTAGGCACTATTCCTCCCCCCCCCCTCGTTCCAAATCCTTATCCTGACCCCTTCGAAGTGCTATATAGTCGTAATGACTTGGCGCTTTCTCCCCCTGATAGTTCCCTTCCCTCGCTGATGTGTGACCATCCTCTGTTGTATGGTCAATAGGATGTATGGTACTCGAGTGATGACGAGACGCAGGTGGTAGGTGAGGCGAGGTACACTGGCCTCAACACCCATAGGCTCTACATCATCATTGTTTCCTCTAATTTATTATAAACAGCCGCAATCATCTGTAATAAGGCAGTAATATATGTAATGACATTATAGAGGGGAGTATATTTAATTATCAATTACTTATCATTATTTTTGTATTCATGCTTGTTCACTGTGTATTGTGATATGATTTCTGTTTGTTTTATGTAAGAACAGAAATACATATTAGATATATAATTCGTTTTAATAAACGTTATGATTTTTTATCACCAGAGGTTTGACAAGCGGCATGGTTTATGGTCCTCCTGGTGTAGGCAATAGTTGGCCTGTCTTGCTGAGGGTAGCATGAACAGTGTTTGCATGCTTGTAATATATGTGTAGTTGTTTCCTATTGTTGGGGGTCAGAAAGTCTGTTAGGCTTATCGCCGAGGTCTCTGTAAGCATGTCTGAACTTTCCCAGGATATAGGCGACGATAGTCCCTAACTACCAGGTGTCTGTTTTACTGTTAGGTGAACAGAGGCATCAGTTATAAGGAAATATGCCTAAAAATTTCCTCCTACCCAGGAATCGAACTCGGGACCATCTGATTGTGAGCTAACTACGTACGTTTTGTTCCCATGTAACATCGTCTCCATTTAATACCTATTGAACCAGTATGTAATTGTTTCGTGCTGTGATTGGTCAGTTCGAAGAATAATGTAAGTAATGTTGTTTATGGGATGTGTTGCACTAAATGAGCGACGTCTTAACGCGTGAGAGCAGACTGTCGACCGTTGCACCAAGAGTACGGTCTGCACCCCTACACCTAGTTAGTGTGGGGCTTTAAATGGCTCCTGGAACCCTCCAGTTTATAATTGTTTTGGATCACTTGTCATGTGCCAAGTATGTCTTGAAAAGTGCTGCACATATTCCTATGTTGAGGACACACCTTTTAATTTCTTCGCACATGTTCTCTAAATCGAAATATGGCATCGCTTCTATATGTAACATTTACGCGAGGTCGCCATCTCTAGTGGCTTCTATAGGAATAGGAAGCCAGAAGAATGCTAAAAGTCCCGTCATTATTTTAAAATTTTTGTTCCGGTTAAATTTTTAACTGGAGTACTTGCTGTTTTGAGAGTTAATCTGATAATGTGCCATATTATCCTACCTAGCGGGTAGGTAGTATAATCCATATCCTTCCAGCTGGTAGGCGCTTCCATGGGTTCATATCCCATCTCCTGTGTTCTGCAATACATTGCAGTCTGTTGAGCTTGAAGCTGTTGCCGCTTGTGTGCGTTACATTGGACGTTGTAAAGAAAAGATCTGGATTCAAATCTTCTAATTAGTCAAGTAATTTAAAGACCACGATGAAATCAGCCGTATAGTGTTTGATTTATAGTGTTAGTCCCTAGACTTAGGCCTGTGTGATGGGGATTTTTAGTACTTAATATATTAAGAAAAAAAATTAGCATCAAGTAGCTAGTTTGACACACTGTACTCCCCTTCATATAGTGTCGGGTAGCTGCACAAATGACGATGTACCTGAATGTGTTGATAAAAACATAAGAGTGAATAACGCAGATCAATATTATGTTCATGATATCCTCATAATGCACAATGCTTTGACAGGAGCATAATGCTCCTGTCCTCAAATTGATCTGCGCTTAAAGATAATTCCGTATAGCTGTCTCCTAACTTGGAAAATGTAATCCAGGATATGTGGAGCCTTGTCTTCGCCGATGTATTTTGTTCATAAGTCTCTACGTTAACAAAATATCAAACAGTTTCATATCGGCCGATCATCATCTCTGTACTGAAAACATGCAACCAATCTCATCGCATTTTGACGTATAATTTCCCCTTAAGGTCAAAACTGCTGTGACGACTCGCGAAATTGATGTGATGTCCCATTTTCTGTTGGTGGGTCCTCGGGTAGGTTAGGTTGGGCAATTTACAAGGTTAGTGAGGTTGGGGACGCTCAGGAGAACGGGCTGTATTAAGACCCTGGGTTGTGGAGGGCAGCTAAAAAGTATGGGCCCTCATAAGCTGTGGGTTAAGCACCGGGGGCTTAGTAGGTTGGGCAGTATTAGTAAAGGTGCTACAATAAAGGTGATGTGTAGTGCGGGTGTGGCCGCCTGTCCTTCACCCGGGTAACAGGCAGTTACTGAAATTATCAGAAAAATTAGTACTTAATATTTTACATAAGTCACATTTGACTAAAGTTAGGCAGTGTAGAGAGAAAATCAACCTGTTTAGGTTAGATTAAGTTACTTGGTTCAAAATATGCAGGATCCATAAATATTTAACTTGATCTACCAGTGAATAAGATCAAATTATTAAAGCACGACATGTATATATATATAAAAGTATATGGATATACTGTAAATATATAGAAACTAAGGCAGGATGATTTTATAGTGCTCTCACTATCCTTTTGAGTTGCATGTAACATTTAAAGTAGAATTATAATTCAGAGACAAATATTGACACAACCAGTTAGCTTTAGATATTTGCCTGGTATAGAAACCGTATATATTACGAGCGCAGAGTCCAGAAGCACATGAAGACACCAAAATATAAAGAACTATACATTGAGTCATGTGTACACGAGGTGTACACGAGGTGTACACATGTACACCACGGCAGCAACAGCAGCCTGAATCACTCACTCTGAACACAGCTCATGTCACAGCTCATGTCACAGCTCATGTCACAGGGAGTTGAACAGGACTTAGTGTTCGCCAGCCAGACATCTGTGACAATCTGAATTGCCTTTTTAACATTTTTATAATCTTTATTTTCTTATATTACTTTACCTTTCAGGCGTTTTATTTTGATAGTTTGAGAAAATATTCATCAACCCTTTTATAAAGCCTTCTTATATAAATATATATATTTAGACTTCATCTCTTGGTTGTCAATTTGAAGATAGAGGTGAAGGCTTAGGGCGCCTACACGGGAAGAACACTGCCCACCTCCGGTATATATCTGGCTGTGCTGTTAACGTTGTTACGTTAACAGCACAAGAGAGTATACTCTGTCTCTGACACACACACACACACACACACACAGGGGCCTCGTAGCCTGGTGGATAGCGCGCAGGATTCGTAATTCTGTGGCGCGGGTTCGATTCCCGCACGAGGCAGAAACAAATGGGCAAAGTTTCTTTCACCCTGAATGCCCCTGTTACCTAGCAGTAAATAGGTACCTGGGAGTTAGTCAGCTGTCACGGGCTGCTTCCTGGGGTGTGTGTGTGTGTGTGGTGTGGGAGAAAAAAAAAAGTTAGCAAACAGTTGATTGACAGTTGAGAGAGGCGGGCCGAAAGAGCAAAGCTCAACCCCCGTAAAAACACAACTAGTAAACACACACACACACACACACACACGTACGTACGTATATCTCAACCAGACGTTATGTATAGGCCAGCATAACATTACTCAACATAAGTAATATAACGTTATCGTCCTTGATAACGAAATCATCGCTACTCGTTGCCAGTCACCTTCCCTGTACTAAGGATCTAACTGTTCTGTTATTAGTACCCAATAGACTTGCTGGCAGACTTGCAGTCTGCCATACAAGCAATCTGCCAGACTTGTAGTCTGGCAGACTACAATCTGACATACCAGGAACCTGACGGGCAACATGACATGGAAAATCTGACACAGGTAAACTGACAGGTAAATTAAGCCAAACGCCAGCCCATGCTTCCAAAATGATAGTACTTGTAAACTATTTGGACGACCGTACACAAATGGACTGTTGCAGCCAACAGTGTACACGTTCTGTATAATTAATGTTGTCTTATTTTTCGTGCCCTCTACATGTCTAACATAAACATTCTTAGATCTCCTTATAGGTCATAAATGTATTATATTAGGCCTAAAATAGCGTATATAGCGTAAGATTGCTTGGTTACATTTACGTAAGTTGCATTTCTATCTTTTAGAATGCCATTTGGGCTAATTCATAAATACAAAACGTGAACGTTTCGGGCTCCAACAGTCCAGTTTTGTACGTTTGGCAAAATAGTTCAGAAATATGTTAGAGGGACGTGTTCCAAACGTCGTATGCGTTTCCAGTGTACATGTCAAAGTGTATACACGAGATTAAAGAGGCTGATGGCGCCGTGGACGCGGTGCAGTGCGTTGATTTATATTGTGGGCAACGTGAGAAGAGACACAAGCAAGCGATGTGCGGGACAAACGAGAGAGATGTGCGGGACAAACGAGAGAGATGTGCGGGACAAACGAGAGAGATGTGCGGGACAAACGAGAGAGATGTGCGGGACAAACGAGAGAGATGTGCGGGACAAACGAGAGAGATGTGCGGGACAAACGAGATGCCAACGTCCTCAAGCAGGTCTGAAACACGATAAACATGAGAGAATTTACCGCCGTTTATTTTAGTGAGAATGTTGGAGCGTGGACCGTGGAGAATACTGGCCGCGGGTTGGTGGAGTCTGTCTGCCAGAGTTGGTAGTGATGGAGGAGGCCGTTATTGACCAGGTACTGGCTACTTCCAGACCTGTTGTGCTGGCAAAGGCTTCCATTCATCATCTTGTGTTTCTTTCCGCTAGATGATGCTCTGCTGCTCGCAGCACTGGTTTCTCATCCAGGGGCTGCCTGTGTGGGTTGTTAGTCGAGGTTATGATTCCTTGTCCAGTGCTTTGTTCCGCGTGTGTTGTGTGGCAGAGGTTGTGAGTTATCACCTGGTGCAGTTTTAGAGCGGTAGAATTCATTCAGGCACTGAAGTATTGGCATGTGGGGCCATTTTTTCTTTCCTGTTTCCAGTTCTAGAAATCCTCGCGGCGAGAATACCATGATGGGGTTTTGTTTTTCCAGTTGTGGCTTCCATAGGTGGAGGAAGGGAGGGGGGGGGGGGGGAGGGTTACCAGAGCTGAGCCCGTGTGTGACGGTGTGGGAGCTTGGCTGGATGGTTACTGATCCTGTTACTGCGCTCCACCATCAACCTAGGTGTGCTCTGGACTGACCCGGCCCACCACTCTCCGTAAGCTTTTCCAAAAATTGAAAACGACCTGGTGATATAACGCAGGTTATATCACCACCTATAGCGTTGGATATAGGATGTTGTGATATAACACACAACAAGCCTGTTGTGAGCTAGACCTCCTACTAGAAGTGAAACCCGTTAGGTTGTTCAGCATTTTTCCTTAGAACACGCTCTGCATGGTGCGCAGCTCTGAGCAAATTGAAGGAACACAGTCCAGACCTTCCAATTTTCCTAAAAATTGAACACGTATCGTCTCGCTTGTGTGTTCAGGTTGACCTGGTGATCTAGTCTGGGCTTGTGGACTTGATGAAATTGACTTTTCCCCATGTTCACATGGGGATGATCCGGGCGCATGATTGATGAACTGCTTGTGTTAATATAGGTGAAATGGGGAAATAGATGCCGGTAATTGAGCTAAGTTAATAATTTGTAAAGATAACCTGTGAATTGTCTTCGGAAACTACTTACGTTTTCTGAAGACTAATAATAAAAAAAACCTGAAATTATCTGGGAAGGCCTTGGAAGTTGACCGGAAAAGTAAATTAGAAAATGACATGATAAATTACCTGTAAAAGTGACCTGGTAAATTACCTGTGAAGTGACCTGGGGAACACCAAAAGCACCGACTAGCTAAACTTAAAACAATTTCCAGCTGGCCAGTTCGACATAAGCGGATCAGGCAGGCTGTGTGTGCTGCCATGTGTGGTGTTGCTGCCGCCACAGTCTGCACCTCACCCAGATGAGGGAGTCGGAGGGGGGGGGGTTATTTACTCATCTCGCTCACCACACCCAGTGGTGTGGTGAATGAGATGAGTAAATCAGAAGAGTAACGGGAGTAGGAATATGGCGAGTGAAATGAGTGAGGCATGAGAAATGAGACGAGTAGGACAAGGGAGAAATGAATCAGACGTTTGGAATATGTGAAACGAAAGAGACGAGGCGACGAGTGTTAGGTGAATAAGATGAACAAATTGAGTGGGACGAGGTAGATAAGCGGTGAACACGGAAAAATAAGACGTGACGAAGGTGAGAGTTAAGTCAAGAAGACCTGCTCAGTAGTCAAAGACGACGGAGAGATGCAGCATGTATGGAGTGACTGGTACTGATGTGGATGGTTGGTAGTGTGTACTCGCCTAATTGTGCTTGCGGGGGTTGAGCTCTGGCTCTTTGGTCCTGCCTTTCAACTGTCAATCAACTGATGTACAGATTCCCGAGCCTACTGAGCTCTATCATATATACATTTGAAACTGTGTATGGAGTCAGCCTCCACCACATCACTGCCTAATGCATTCCATCTGTTAATTACTCTGACACTGAAAGTTCTTTCTAACGTCCCTGTGGCTCATTTGGGTACTCGGTTTCCACCTGTGTCCTTCCTTGTTCCCGTACCACCCGTGTTAAACAGTTTATCTTTATCTACCCTGTCAATTCCTGAGAATTTTGTAGGAAATGATCATGTCTCCACTTACTCTTCTGTCTTCTAGTGTTGTGAGGTGCATTTCTCGCAGCCTTTCTTTGTAACTCATGCCTCTTAGTTCTGGGACTAGTCTAGTGGCATATCTCTGAACTTTTTCAAGCTTCGCCTTGTGCTTGACAAGGTGCGGGCTCCATGCTGGGGCCGCATACTCCAGAATTGGTCTTACATGTGTGGTATACAAGGTTTTGAATGATTCCTTACTCAGGTTCCTGAAGGCAGTTCTGATGTTAGCCAGCCTCGCATACGCCGCAGATGTTATTCTTTTGATGTGGTCTTCAGGAGACAGGGTTGGTGTGATATCAACTCCTAGATCCTTCTCTCTGTCAGTTTCATGAAGGACCTAATCTCCAATTCTGTATCCTGTGTCTGGCCTCCTGTTTCCACTGCCTAGTTTCATTACCTTACATTTACTCGGGTTGAACTTTAGTAGCCATTTGTTGGACCATTCATGCAGTCTGTCTAGGTCATCTTGTAGTCTCATACTGTCTTCCTCCGTCTTAATCCTCCTCATAATTTTTTGCATCATAAGCAAACAATGAGAGGGATGATTCTATACCATCTGGAAGATCATTTACATATATAAGAAACTGTATGGGTCCAAGGACTGAACCCTGCGGGACCCCACTGGTGACGTTTCGCCAATCTGATACCTCACCCCGCACAGTGACTCGCTGTCTTCTGTTACTTAGGTACTCCCTTATCCAATGGAGTACCTTCCCTTTCACTCCTGGCTGCATCTCCAGCTTTCGCACTTTCGCACTTGCCATCCCTGAAACCATGTTGGTGTTATGACACAAAGTTCCTTCGCTCCAGATATTCGACTAGTTTTTTTCGCACAATTTTCTCCATTAGCTTGCATGGTATGCAAGTTAGGGACACTGGCCTGTAGTTCAGTGCCTCCTGTCTATCCCCCTTCTTGTATATCGGGACTACGTTTGCCGCCTTCCAAATTTCTGGCAGTTCACCTGTTACCAGTGATTTGTTATACACCATGGAGAGTGGCAGGCACAGTGCTTCTGTTCCTTCCTTTTAGTATCCATGGTGATATTCCATCTGGGCCTTTGTCACATCCAACTCTAGCAAAAGCTTCCTTACATCTCCACTGGTAATCTCAAATTCTTCTAGTGGTGCCTGGTTAATTATTCCTTCTCTTATCTCTAGAACTTCTCCTTGCTCTAATGTGAAGACTTCCTGGAATTTCATATCGAGTTCCTCGCACACTTCTTTGTCATTTGTAGTGAATCTGTCTGCCCCTATCCTCAGTTTCATTACCTGTTCCTTCACTGTTGTCTTTCTCCTGATGTGGCTGTGCAGCAATTTGGGTTGGATCTTAGCCTTGCTTGCTATGTCGTTTTCATATTGCCCTTCTGCCTCTCTTCTCACCATGACGTATTCATTCCTGGCTCTCTGGTAACCTTCTCTGCTCTCAAGTGTCCTGTTATTTCTATAGCTTCTCCATGCTCTTTTACTGTGTTGCTTAGCTAGCTTACATCTCTGACTAAACCATGGGTTTCTCGTCTGCATTTCAGTTTTTACCTTTTGGGCCGGGATAAATTTTTCTGCTGCCTCCTTGCTCTTCTGCGTGATGTATTCCATCATGTCTTGTGTGTGGTGGTGGTGGTGGTGAGTGTACATAGTGGCGGGGTACTGGTGTGTATGGTTGGTAGTGTGGTGGTGAGTGTACATAGTGGCGGGGTACTGGTGTGGATGGTTGGTAGTGTGGTGGTGAGTGTACATAGTGGCGGGGTACTGGTGTGTATGGTTGGTAGCGTGTGTGTAAGGCAGGTGTGGTGGTGAACAGGTGGGTGCGTCTTAGAGTATCTCCAACCTTTCTTTCCTTGAATTAACCTGCCATTGTGTGAGGGATGACGTCTCCCCGCCCCACGCACTGGAGTTTTGGTAATGATGATGAAGATGAGAGAGATGTGATGAAATGGTTGAGGTAAGTGGCGGGGGTAGGGGGAGGGGGGTGAGGGAGATGATGTTGGCTAGGGAAGTGTGTGGGAAAGGTAGATGGGAGAGGTGAAGGAGTGTGTGTTCACCTTGATGTGCTTGTAGGCTCCTCCTTTCCACCATTCTTAATTTAATGCACGACTCGGTTCCCATTTTTTGTTATATTTGCATATAAATTGCATATCGAGTAAGCTTCAGACACCTCTTCGACCAACCCATTCCACCTATTGGCAGCACTAACACTGAAGTTCTTTCTGACATCTTTGTGGTTTGTCTCTTGTTTCCATTCCTGCCACAAGGTTCTGTCGCTTCTGGCTTTGAATGCCTTCGTCGTCTTTGTCAGTTGCGGTCACTCTTAAGACGTCGCTGCTATGCCCTTCCCTCTTAATTCTCTCCTTTAGTGAGGCAAGGTTTAGTTCCCCCCCGTCTTTCACACCACCTTCAGCTCACAAACTAACCTTTTGCATATTCTGTACCTGTTCTAGTTTTGTCTTGTGCTTTTTTCATGTGTGTGGGTGAGGGGGGGGGGGGGGGGTCCATGCCGGGGCTGCAAACTAAAGATTGGATCTCTCATAAGTTTTATGGAGGGCTTCTAAAGTTCCTTGTTCAAACCTCTAAAGGGTGTCCGGGCATTAGCCAATTTGGCCTGTGTGCCGCTGACGATAATCTGTTGTGTGCTTAAGTCGTTAGATTTGGGGTTGTGTGTACTCCGAGGTGTTGTGCTCGCAGCCACCCCTCGTGTAACCTAATATTACTGATAGCATGGGTAGGTAGATCATCTAGGCTGTTAATATTCTCGAGTAAACTCTCACAGATATTTGTGACGTACACATTAAAACTCCACTCTTTGCTCTGTACGATCTTAATTACACTTTCTTTACCATTAATTTCCATCAGCTCTCAGAGGTGACAGACCTACATCACTCCAGACTTGAATTATTAAACAAGGTTCAAATTGTGAGAAGTGAGTGCATGAGCCCAAGACACCAGGAAGCGTACTAATGATCGCCTCATTACTCAGTGCTCACTCATCAGGGAGTAATGCTTCGTCTTATCCTTCATAGGTCGTGACTCAGCTTGAAATATTGTTAGAAATTTCATTCCGGTATCGTGTCTGATCTTCACTTGTCACAAGAGCTACAAGCTCATCACCGCCATTGATATATTTGTCAACGTGTTGGCTTACACTTGACGAGTTCCTTCCCGGCGGCATGTCGTTACTCTACCGATAAATATTTAGTCATTATATTTAGTAATTTAGGACTCCACTTCCCACCATGTTTCCCGCGTGGTAATGCGTGTGTGTTTAGGTATGGACATCGGGAGGTGTGGGTTGCAAAACATGGGTACTAGATACGTGGGCGTGCGGGAGCCGGCGTGGGCGTAGCTGTGGGCGCCTGTGAATGAGAATATAGTTGGAGTATTGTTATTAGAGGTGGGAGGGAGGGTGTATGCAAGGGCCTCGTGTCGCTTGAAAACCTAATGTGTTTGCTGTGTTGGATGTATAATTCGCGTCCTGCCTGGCTGGCCCACTGACCAGAGGCCGGCCTTCCCTTCCTCATCCTCATACCTTTCCTCGTCCTCATTCCTTTCCTTCATTCCTCATCCCTTTCCTCGTATGTGCTTCCTCTACCCCTTCAACATTCTTCCTCTTCCTTTTCCTCAATCTCGTTTCTTCTCTTCTCCCTTCCCTTAATCTCGTAATCTCCTACTTCCCGTCCATTCTCTTTTTCAGTCTCGCACAACATTTCCCCCTTATTACTACCTCTTTTCGATTCTTTCTGTCGCCCCCTTCTCGTCTCTCCACCCGCCCCTTCCACCTGACCCATCTTCCCTCCCTCGCTCGGCCCAGCAACACCTGTCACGCCTCTGTGCAACAGTGAGCGCCTCCTGACCACACATCTGTTAGCACATATATTCCCCCCCCTACCTCCGCGACAAGTGATACAACACCTGATACATTAGGGGATGCGACGGGTGATGTATTAGGGGATGCGACGGGTGATGTATTAGGGGATGAGACGGGTGATGTATTAGGGGATGAGACGGGTGATGTATTAGGGGATGCGACGGGTGATGTATTAGGGGATGCGACGGGTGATGTATTAGGGGATGAGACGGGTGATGTATTAGGGGATGAGACGGGTGATGTATTAGGGGATGAGACGGGTGATGTATTAGGGGATGAGACGGGTGATGTATTAGGGGATGAGACGGGTGATGTATTAGGGGATGAGACGGGTGATGTATTAGGGGGATGCGACGGGTGATGTATTAGGGGATGAGACGGGTGATGTATTAGGGGATGCGACGGGTGATGTATTAGGGGGATGCGACGGGTGATGTATTAGGGGATGAGACGGGTGATGTATTAGGGGATGAGACGAGTGATGTATTAGGGGATACAACAGGTGAAACAGAGGGCAGAGCGGGCCAGGGGTTTCCATTGTTGAGGACAGGAAAGTTGTTAGTTATCAAGGTTCTCTATAGCCAACTACTGGCCATGTCTAGGATTCGACCCACAATTGTCGCCTAGCTCCCGGGTATCTATTTACTACCGGTGAGATCCACATCGGGTAACAAGCCCAAACGTCTCAACCTTCCCAGGAATCTAACTCGGGTGCAGTTGGTTGTGAGCCGACCGTGCTAACTACTGCACTACACAGGTGCGTCACAGGAATTCAATTTTTCTTTATTATGCACCCCATACCCATCTCGTGGGCGGTGGTGTAAAGGATTACAGAGGCACATACTCGGTTCAGGAACTGAACCCTCTAGTTCGTTTAGCTAAGCAAATTAGCGTCACAGGAGGGAGTAAGAGTTGTGGCGAGTGTTGTAACCATCGCAGCGAGAGGAACACTAACAACTCACTCCTCGTTCATCCCCCCCCCCCCGGTCACGGCACACCAGCTGGCCTGAACCTTCACACGGAGGACGGTACCTGTTCTGTGATTACAATAGTAGATGGAGGTACACGGAAGTACATAAATGCCGACGTAGGTAGCTGAGGCATCAACAGTCACTGATGCCATAATTGGCGCGGTAAATGACTAGAGGAGATTTCCAGGTCTTATAAATGCACTCTACTTATATTGGATTACTTTCAAGACATTGTACAGTGCTTCAAATTATGATAGTGTTTACAGTGACCATAGTGAGGCTTCGAGCAGTGATGTACATGGGGGAGTAATTGGGAAGAATGAAGCACGTGCCATCGTAGGCCAACCACAGCACCTGATTATGGCACGGGTCCCATAGAGAGAAGACCGGAGTAAGAACCTTACAAGGAGTGCAGTCATAAAGAGCCACGCGGAGCCTCGGACATGTTCACACCAATTCTCGATTTTGGAGCAAATAACGACAAAATTATAGTGTTCATTACAAGTTCAAATGAAGACTGAAGTGCTGCAAGATCATAATTAACTTCAGGTCAAAGTTGAACGCGTTGTTCATGGTAAACAATGATAAATGTGTTGGTTGGTGAGAGTAATTATCAGCTTAGTAATGCAGATAACATTATGTGTTTGTAAGTGATGTAAGAACAATGAGCAGGAAAGACCAATAACAGACAAGAGTGAAGCAGTAAGAGTAGCAAGGAGGAACTTTACCTGGCGCTGGCCACGCTTCACTAGGACTGTGGTGCACGGCTGTCTTCACCCTACTGCAAAATGGTCATCAATTCCCCTGCAAAGATCCAACAAGGTTATTCCTCAACATCGCCAGGCTTCCTTGTGACGATTGATTAAAAACAAGGAAGTTACATTCTCTTTAAAGGGGAAGTCGGAGCGGACGCCTGAATGCAATAGGCAGACTTAAGAATGGTGTATCTAAAGTGAACATCGACAAGGTATTGAAATAATTCGTTTTGGCAAAAGTTTGGATTAAAAAAAGATGTAAGTAAACAATATCTGGAAAATAGTCGAAGAAGACTATAGTTTAAATGTAGAATATATAAACACATGGATGAAAACTATTGGGTGAAAATAGGCCCTGCCTCGCATGAAGAAGTAGGCCTTCAGAAGTTTAATTTCATTACTAATAACTATTTTGTTAATTTTCTATTTTTATATACCAGTCCTCCTTCAGGCCATGTTGTGGTGGTGCCCCAGTCCTCCTTCAGGCCATGTTGTGGTGGTGCACCAGTCCTCCTTCAGGCCATGCTGTGGTGGTGCACCAGTCCTCCTTCAGGCCATGTTGTGGTGGTGCACCAGTCCTCCTTCAGGCCATGTTGTGGTGGTGCACCAGTCCTCCTTCAGGCCATGCTGTGGTGGTGCACCAGTCCTCCTTCAGGCCATGTTGTGGTGGTGCACCAGTCGTCCTTCAGGCCATGTTGTGGTGCACCAGTCGTCCTTCAGGCCATGTTGTGGTGGTGCCCCAGTCGTCCTTCAGGCCATGTTGTGGTGGTGCCCCAGTCCTCCTTCAGGCCATGTTGTGGTGGTGCCCCAGTCCTCCTTCAGGCCATGTTGTGGTGGTGCCCCAGTCCTCCTTCAGGCCATGTTGTGGTGGTGCCCCAGTCCTCCTTCAGGCCATGTTGTGGTGGTGCCCCAGTCCTCCTTCAGGCCATGTTGTGGTGGTGCCCCAGTCCTCCTTCAGGCCATGTTGTGGTGGTGCCCCAGTCCTCCTTCAGGCCATGTTGTGGTGGTGCCCCAGTCGTCCTTCAGGCCATGTTGTGGTGGTGCCCCAGTCCTCCTTCAGGCCATGTTGTGGTGGTGCCCCAGTCCTCCTTCAGGCCATGTTGTGGTGGTGCCCCAGTCCTCCTTCAGGCCATGTTGTGGTGGTGCCCCAGTCCTCCTTCAGGCCATGTTGTGGTGGTGCCCCAGTCGTCCTTCAGGCCATGTTGTGGTGGTGCCCCAGTCGTCCTTCAGGCCATGTTGTGGTGGTGCCCCAGTCGTCCTTCAGGCCATGTTGTGGTGGTGCCCCAGTCCTCCTTCAGGCCATGTTGTGGTGGTGCCCCAGTCCTCCTTCAGGCCATGTTGTGGTGGTGCCCCAGTCCTCCTTCAGGCCATGTTGTGGTGGTGCCCCAGTCGTCCTTCAGGCCATGTTGTGGTGGTGCCCCAGTCGTCCTTCAGGCCATGTTGTGGTGGTGCCCCAGTCGTCCTTCAGGCCATGTTGTGGTGGTGCCCCAGTCGTCCTTCAGGCCATGTTGTGGTGGTGCCCCAGTCGTCCTTCAGGCCATGTTGTGGTGGTGCACCAGTCGTCCTTCAGGCCATGTTGTGGTGGTGCACCAGTCGTCCTTCAGGCCATGTTGTGGTGGTGCACCAGTCCTCCTTCAGGCCATGTTGTGGTGGTGCCCCAGTCGTCCTTCAGGCCATGTTGTGGTGGTGCACCAGTCGTCCTTCAGGCCATGTTGTGGTGGTGCCCCAGTCCTCCTTCAGGCCATGTTGTGGTGGTGGTGCCCCAGTCCTCCTTCAGGCCATGTTGTGGTGGTGCCCCAGTCCTCCTTCAGGCCATGTTGTGGTGCACCAGTCGTCCTTCAGGCCATGTTGTGGTGGTGCCCCAGTCGTCCTTCAGGCCATGTTGTAGTGGTGCCCCAGTCCTCCTTCAGGCCATGTTGTGGTGCACCAGTCGTCCTTCAGGCCATGTTGTGGTGGTGCCCCAGTCGTCCTTCAGGCCATGTTGTGGTGGTGCACCAGTCGTCCTTCAGGCCATGTTGTGGTGGTGCCCCAGTCGTCCTTCAGGCCATGTTGTGGTGGTGCCCCAGTCCTCCTTCAGGCCATGTTGTGGTGGTGCACCAGTCCTCCTTCAGGCCATGCTGTGGTGGTGCACCAGTCCTCCTTCAGGCCATGTTGTGGTGGTGCACCAGTCCTCCTTCAGGCCATGTTGTGGTGCACCAGTCGTCCTTCAGGCCATGTTGTGGTGCACCAGTCGTCCTTCAGGCCATGTTGTGGTGGTGCCCCAGTCCTCCTTCAGGCCATGTTGTGGTGGTGCCCCAGTCCTCCTTCAGGCCATGTTGTGGTGGTGCCCCAGTCGTCCTTCAGGCCATGTTGTGGTGGTGCCCCAGTCGTCCTTCAGGCCATGTTGTGGTGGTGCCCCAGTCCTCCTTCAGGCCATGTTGTGGTGGTGCCCCAGTCCTCCTTCAGGCCATGTTGTGGTGGTGCCCCAGTCCTCCTTCAGGCCATGTTGTGGTGGTGCCCCAGTCCTCCTTCAGGCCATGTTGTGGTGGTGCCCCAGTCCTCCTTCAGGCCATGTTGTGGTGGTGCCCCAGTCGTCCTTCAGGCCATGTTGTGGTGGTGCCCCAGTCGTCCTTCAGGCCATGTTGTGGTGGTGCCCCAGTCGTCCTTCAGGCCATGTTGTGGTGCACCAGTCGTCCTTCAGGCCATGTTGTGGTGCACCAGTCGTCCTTCAGGCCATGTTGTGGTGGTGCCCCAGTCGTCCTTCAGGCCATGTTGTGGTGGTGCCCCAGTCGTCCTTCAGGCCATGTTGTGGTGGTGCCCCAGTCGTCCTTCAGGCCATGTTGTGGTGCACCAGTCGTCCTTCAGGCCATGTTGTGGTGGTGCCCCAGTCGTCCTTCAGGCCATGTTGTGGTGGTGCACCAGTCGTCCTTCAGGCCATGTTGTGGTGGTGCCCCAGTCGTCCTTCAGGCCATGTTGTAGTGGTGCCCCAGTCCTCCTTCAGGCCATGTTGTGGTGCACCAGTCGTCCTTCAGGCCATGTTGTGGTGCACCAGTCGTCCTTCAGGCCATGTTGTGGTGGTGCCCCAGTCGTCCTTCAGGCCATGTTGTGGTGGTGCCCCAGTCGTCCTTCAGGCCATGTTGTGGTGGTGCCCCAGTCCTCCTTCAGGCCATGTTGTGGTGGTGCCCCAGTCCTCCTTCAGGCCATGTTGTGGTGGTGCCCCAGTCCTCCTTCAGGCCATGTTGTGGTGGTGCCCCAGTCCTCCTTCAGGCCATGTTGTGGTGGTGCCCCAGTCCTCCTTCAGGCCATGTTGTGGTGGTGCCCCAGTCGTCCTTCAGGCCATGTTGTGGTGGTGCCCCAGTCGTCCTTCAGGCCATGTTGTGGTGGTGCCCCAGTCGTCCTTCAGGCCATGTTGTGGTGGTGCCCCAGTCGTCCTTCAGGCCATGTTGTGGTGCACCAGTCGTCCTTCAGGCCATGTTGTGGTGCACCAGTCGTCCTTCAGGCCATGTTGTGGTGGTGCCCCAGTCGTCCTTCAGGCCATGTTGTGGTGGTGCCCCAGTCGTCCTTCAGGCCATGTTGTGGTGGTGCCCCAGTCGTCCTTCAGGCCATGTTGTGGTGGTGCCCCAGTCGTCCTTCAGGCCATGTTGTGGTGGTGCCCCAGTCGTCCTTCAGGCCATGTTGTGGTGCACCAGTCGTCCTTCAGGCCATGTTGTGGTGGTGCCCCAGTCGTCCTTCAGGCCATGTTGTGGTGGTGCACCAGTCGTCCTTCAGGCCATGTTGTGGTGGTGCCCCAGTCGTCCTTCAGGCCATGTTGTAGTGGTGCCCCAGTCCTCCTTCAGGCCATGTTGTGGTGCACCAGTCGTCCTTCAGGCCATGTTGTGGTGGTGCCCCAGTCGTCCTTCAGGCCATGTTGTGGTGCACCAGTCGTCCTTCAGGCCATGTTGTGGTGGTGCCCCAGTCCTCCTTCAGGCCATGTTGTGGTGGTGCACCAGTCCTCCTTCAGGCCATGCTGTGGTGGTGCACCAGTCCTCCTTCAGGCCATGTTGTGGTGGTGCACCAGTCGTCCTTCAGGCCATGTTGTGGTGCACCAGTCGTCCTTCAGGCCATGTTGTGGTGGTGCCCCAGTCGTCCTTCAGGCCATGTTGTGGTGGTGCCCCAGTCCTCCTTCAGGCCATGTTGTGGTGGTGCCCCAGTCCTCCTTCAGGCCATGTTGTGGTGGTGCCCCAGTCCTCCTTCAGGCCATGTTGTGGTGGTGCCCCAGTCCTCCTTCAGGCCATGTTGTGGTGGTGCCCCAGTCCTCCTTCAGGCCATGTTGTGGTGGTGCCCCAGTCCTCCTTCAGGCCATGTTGTGGTGGTGCCCCAGTCCTCCTTCAGGCCATGTTGTGGTGGTGCCCCAGTCCTCCTTCAGGCCATGTTGTGGTGGTGCCCCCGTCCTCCTTCAGGCCATGTTGTGGTGGTGCCCCAGTCCTCCTTCAGGCCATGTTGTGGTGGTGCCCCAGTCCTCCTTCAGGCCATGTTGTGGTGGTGCCCCAGTCGTCCTTCAGGCCATGTTGTGGTGGTGCCCCAGTCGTCCTTCAGGCCATGTTGTGGTGGTGCCCCAGTCGTCCTTCAGGCCATGTTGTGGTGGTGCACCAGTCGTCCTTCAGGCCATGTTGTGGTGGTGCACCAGTCGTCCTTCAGGCCATGTTGTGGTGGTGCACCAGTCCTCCTTCAGGCCATGTTGTGGTGGTGCCCCAGTCCTCCTTCAGGCCATGTTGTGGTGGTGCACCAGTCCTCCTTCAGGCCATGTTGTGGTGGTGCACCAGTCCTCCTTCAGGCCATGTTGTGGTGGTGGTGCCCCAGTCCTCCTTCAGGCCATGTTGTGGTGGTGGTGCCCCAGTCCTCCTTCAGGCCATGTTGTGGTGGTGCCCCAGTCCTCCTTCAGGCCATGTTGTGGTGCACCAGTCGTCCTTCAGGCCATGTTGTGGTGGTGCCCCAGTCGTCCTTCAGGCCATGTTGTGGTGGTGCCCCAGTCCTCCTTCAGGCCATGTTGTGGTGCACCAGTCGTCCTTCAGGCCATGTTGTGGTGGTGCCCCAGTCGTCCTTCAGGCCATGTTGTAGTGGTGCCCCAGTCCTCCTTCAGGCCATGTTGTGGTGCACCATTCGTCCTTCAGGCCATGTTGTGGTGGTGCCCCAGTCGTCCTTCAGGCCATGTTGTGGTGCACCAGTCGTCCTTCAGGCCATGTTATGGTGGTGCCCCAGTCGTCCTTCAGGCCATGTTGTGGTGGTGCACCAGTCGTCCTTCAGACCATGTTGTGGTGGTGCCCCAGTCGTCCTTCAGGCCATGTTGTGGTGGTGCCCCAGTCGTCCTTCAGGCCATGTTGTGGTGGTGCCCCAGTCGTCCTTCAGGCCATGTTGTGGTGGTGCCCCAGTCGTCCTTCAGGCCATGTTGTGGTGGTGCCCCAGTCCTCCTTCAGGCCATGTTGTGGTGGTGCCCCAGTCCTCCTTCAGGCCATGTTGTGGTGGTGCCCCAGTCCTCCTTCAGGCCATGTTGTGGTGGTGCCCCAGTCGTCCTTCAGGCCATGTTGTGGTGGTGCACCAGTCGTCCTTCAGGCCATGTTGTGGTGGTGCCCCAGTCCTCCTTCAGGCCATGTTGTGGTGGTGCCCCAGTCGTCCTTCAGGCCATGTTGTGGTGGTGCCCCAGTCGTCCTTCAGGCCATGTTGTGGTGGTGCCCCAGTCCTCCTTCAGGCCATGTTGTGGTGGTGCACCAGTCGTCCTTCAGGCCATGTTGTGGTGGTGCCCCAGTCCTCCTTCAGGCCATGTTGTGGTGGTGCACCAGTCGTCCTTCAGGCCATGTTGTGGTGGTGCACCAGTCGTCCTTCAGGCCATGTTGTGGTGGTGCCCCAGTCCTCCTTCAGGCCATGTTGTGGTGGTGGTGCCCCAGTCCCCCTTCAGGCCATGTTGTGGTGGTGCCCCAGTCCTCCTTCAGGCCATGTTGTGGTGCACCAGTCGTCCTTCAGGCCATGTGAGAGGGGAGAGGGAAATAAAGAAAGAAAGAGGGGGAAAGAGTGTGACAAAGAGTGGGAAGGAAGGAAAGAGAGAGAGAGAGAGAGAGAGAGAGAGGGGGGAGGGGGAGGGGGAGAGGGAGAGGGAGAGGGAGAGAGAGAGAGGAGGTAGGCATCAGAGGCAAGTTACCTGTCGAGGGATTTGTAGAGTGGGAGGGTAGCCTCTGTCAGGGGACGTGGCCCCGCCCACTAGTGCATGCTGCTGGGGACCCGTCTGGCTATTGTTGGTCTGCTGTTGCTGCTGCTGCTCTGCTGGCTCCTGCTCTGCTCTCTCTCTGTTGCTGCTCTGGTTCCTGTTCTGCTCCGTTGCTGCTCTGGTTCCTCTTCTGCTCCGTAGCTGCTCTGGTTACTGTTCTGCTATGTTGCTGCTCTGGTTACTGTTCTGCTATGTTGCTGCTCTGGTTACTGTTCTGCTATGTTGCTGCTCTGGTTACTGTTCTGCTATGTTGCTGCTCTGGTTACTGTTCTGCTATGTTGCTGCTCTGGTTACTGTTCTGCTATGTTGCTGCTCTGGTTCCTCTTCTGCTCCGTAGCTGCTCTGGTTCCTCTTCTGCTCCGTAGCTGCTCTGGTTCCTCTTCTGCTCCGTAGATACTCTGGTTCCTCTTCTGCTCCGTAGATACTCTGGTTCCTCTTCTGCTCTGTAGCTGCTCTGGTTCCTCTTCTGCTCCGTAGCTGCTCTGGTTCCTCTTCTGCTCCGTAGCTGCTCTGGTTCCTCTTCTGCTCCGTAGCTGCTCTGGTTCCTCTTCTGCTCCGTAGCTGCTCTGGTTCCTCTTCTGCTCCGTAGCTGCTCTGGTTCCTCTTCTGCTCCGTAGCTGCTCTGGTTACTGTTCTGCTATGTTGCTGCTCTGGTTCCTGTTTTGTTCTCTGTTGCTGCTCTGGTTCCTGTTTTGTTCTCTCTGTTGCTGCTCTGGTTCCTGTTTTGTTCTCTGTTGCTGCTCTGGTTCCTGTTTTGTTCTCTGTTGCTGCTCTGGTTCTTGTTTTGCTCTCTGTTGCTGCTCTGGTTCTTGTTTTGCTCTCTGTTGCTGCTCTGGTTCCTGCTTTGCTCTGTTGCTGCTCCTAGGTCTTGCTCTGCTCTGTTGCTGCTCTGGTTCGTGTTCTACTGTTGCTGCTGTGTGTGATAGCTGGATGGTATTTTGTTCTGTGGTTGTTCATGCTGCTGTTCTTGTGTTTGGGGTTATATCTTGTTCTTTGGTTAAAATAATTTATGGATGTTGGTGTTGCTACAGGTGTTCTGTTAGTTTTTCTGGCCGCTACAGGTGTTTGTTCTGGCCGCTACAGGTGTTTGTTCTGGCCGCTACAGGTGTTTGTTCTGGCCGCTACAGGTGTTTGTTCTGGCCGCTTCAGGTGTTTGTTCTGGCCGCTTCAGGTGTTCAGGCTGCTTCAGGTGTTTGTTCAGGCTGCTTCAGGTGTTTGTTCAGGTTGCTTCAGGTGTTGAAGATATTGGGTCTTAATGTGCCGTGGTACTGAGCGGTGCTGACCCCTGGGGGTGTGAGGTTCCTGTGGCGCAATGGTTTACGTCCGCGTCTCACAAGCCAGAAGACCCAAGTTCAATCCCCGGGCAGTACAGAGACGATTTGACACGTTTCCTTTCACGTGATGCCTCTGTTCACCTAGCAGCAACATGCGTACCCCCTGGAGTTTGGCAACTGTTGCGGGGTTGCATCCTGGGGAAGGTCGGTTGTAGGCATATGGGTGAGGGGGGGGGTTAGGTCACTAAGCCTAATGGCACTGGACTGCTTAATTTGTTCGAGACGTAATTGCTTTACGGTTACGATGTTTGATTTGTCAAACTATCAGCCAAGTGATAGTTTACGCTGGGATGGTCGTTGTGGGTAGTTAAGATGCTGGCTCGGGTTGTTTCATGACTTGTCTTCACTAGCTGTTGTTGTTGATTTTTGGCATGAGGGTGTTGGTGGTGTAACTACCGCGGTGTTCTTGAGGTGTGGCGCCGGGGATACAGTGTGCTACACAACATGTCAGGAGGAAGACCGTAGAAATAGGAGAAAGGGCGGGTACAAAATGGCATACAATTGGCCGAGCATTGTTGAGTGAAGCAAAGTTAGTATAAGACAAAGGGAATATTTAACGTTAAATGAATGTCAAGGGTTAGTCCTGGCTTACATACCCACCACTGCCACCACCACCACCATCATAATGACTGCTGCCACCACCACAGCGATCACTGTCGCCATTACACCAATACCACTACACCTGGCACCAATACTACTAACGTCAGCACTATCGCAACCATTACAACCCCCAACTTTATCAGTCGCTATACTCACCATTGCCGCGGGTGATAAATGAAGTAGGATGCACCGAAGTAGTAATCGTGGAAGCCACCTCCATCCACAATTCCAAGGCCAGATACGACATTATTTACAACTAATATCAGGAAATTTAACATGAAACGCAGCAATTAAAACAAGGCCAATAAAGAGATAAACCACTCAGCCATCGTCACCGATTAGCAAGCACCACCACAACCACGGTTGCAACCACAACCATTAGTCACCACCACTAGCCATGTACTGGAGCAACCACCACTGCCACCAGCTTCATGCCAGAAACGTCCAAGTGTTGGAGAGCGAGAAAGGAAAGCGACACAGAATTTGGCAGGTTGTGTTTCCAAAAGCAAGTCAGGTGGTGGTGGGGGGAGGCTGGTCGACGCATCTGGGGCGGGCAGGGAGGGGCAACGCTCTTCCATAAATGAAAGAGGAAAGGGGTCCTGGATGACGAATGTAGAAATGAAGGTGTGTGTGCTGTAAGTGTGTGTGTGTGCTGTGTGCTGTAAGTGTAGTGTGTTTACAAGTAGTGTTTACACGACTGATCAGTAGCTCCCTTGCCCCGCTTTTCCATCTGCAGGTCAGTTAATGCAATGACTTTCATTCCTCCCATTTTTCACCGTATTCCCTTTTGAACCAAGTAATGAATTTGCCTCAACGGTCTTCTGTCGTAGACGGTTTCAATTACTTGCGACTCTTGCACTAACTAAGCTTTTTCTGACGGCTCCCCGGCTCATCTGCGTCCAAGGCTTCCACCCGGGCCCTCTACACCTGCAGGTCTTCCCCACTTTGAATATTGTGTGTTTGTTGTCTTATACCAACAAATCTGTTATTTCCCCGTAATATGATGAGCTTAAGCTCACTCAGTCTATCGTTGCGAGTCTCCAGCTCTAGGTTGTCTAGTCGAATAGCTCTGTACTTCTGTTTTAAGTTCCAGGTGTGGCCTCCATGCTGATTCTGCGTACTCAAGAGTTGAAGGTGAATGTGTGCGACGTTATCGTGCCTGCTTTATTCCATCTTTCCTCCACTGTGGCAAGGTCCAGATCCCTCAGTCATTATAGTTCACTCCGGTAGCTCCGAAACCAGTTATGTTGCGTGTTTTAGCACCTTTTGTAATATTGTTTAGCGTTAATAAGGGCGGGGGTTTCATGATGTGACTGCATATTCAACAGTGGGTCCCACGTAGATTGTGTGTAGCTTTAGGGAAAGGTGCCTTCTTATTTAGTGTATGGTATATCCTTCTGTTCTTACTGCCTGGTACTGTATGAGAAGTGTTAATTTGTGATCCTTTTAGTTTGCGCTCCAGCTCCGTGTACGAGACCATCTCTTACAATGAGTTCTTACATTACACACATCACAATAACTTGATATATTACATGAACAAATCCACAGGCGCCTTGATTAGGGTTCGAACCTAGTCGCTGAATGTTCCCAGACGCGCTCTAGTCAACTGTACCACCTGTCAACTGTATCAACTGGGTGCCAACTCATGTGGGAATAATAGGAAATGACATTGCAGACGAAGCTGCAAAACTTGCAACTAAGAGAAGAAATGTAGACATTTACATACCACAGAGTCTATCACATATTAAGAAAGTAATTAGAAACAGAGCAACGCAAAAGATGTGCAGTGACCACAACACAGCAGTTGCAACATCAGGATCTGTGATTTGGTACAAGAATTCAACCAACTACGAATCACTTAGTTTGATGAAAGGGAGCAGTAGAACAACAGAAGTATACTTACATCGCATCAGGTTTGGATACCCATGAGCATGGGAAATAGGCTTACAGATTTCGGAAGGTGATAGGAAATGTCAGCACTGGAGAAAGGCCCGACAGACCACTGGAACATTATCTAACACAGTGCACAGTTACAGCCACAACAGACCACAGGAACATTATCTAACACAGTGCACAGTTACAGCCACAACAGACCACTAGAACATTATCTAACACAGTGCACAGTTACAAACCCATTAAGATGTCAACTTAGATTCAACAGAGCATTAGTTGTTAAACACATGGGACAAAATCTTACTGAAGCGACCATACGAGTCATAAATACTCATACTCCGCCCAAGTAAAACAGAAACAAGCAACACTTAGTGGGCCAGCCAAAGGCTTAGGGCCGCGCAGGAATATCCCTGCAAAAAAAAAAAAAAAATCTTAAAGAAAATATAAGTGAGAAACGATCACCTTAATCGTCCATACTGTCTATACTGCCACTTACCAACATGGACCCTGAGAGGTGGACACCGAAGCCTTCCTGTGGTGTGAGGCGGCGGCTTCACATTCACAATACGTTCCTTGACCTGTTATAACTGGCTAGTAATCACCATGTGTTGCTGAGGGCGGTGTTGGTGCCCATAGGGAGTAACGGTAAGATCAACCCCAGTAGACGGGTTGGGGTCCTTCGGCACCTCTCATCTGGAGTCCCAGCACCCCGCGGTCACCACTATAACACAACCACACAACGGACACAAGAAAATGTATTACAACAAATGTTTACTGGATGCGGCGGTACGCTGCTGGATGAGGTCGAGGGAAACATAAGTGCCGCCAAGAAGTGTAAACAGTTGGAAGCTCCTTGTTCCTAAGACGCTGAGGAAGAGCAGTTTGCTAAGTGAGAGTATCACGTAGCAGATGGTGACATGGGTCTTAATGAATCCAAGAGGTGTGGTGGTTAGATCACCGCCATTGTAGCGTACATGCGGGGATCTCGACAACAGCCTGCTCACTCACCCGACACGCATATACAACGAGTAATACACCGCGAACGCTGAGTTGAAAATCAAGCAGGTGGTCATTTGGCCGGGACTCCAAAGGTCAGTGCCTTCATGAATGCCCAAGTTCAGGGCTTAGTGGTGGCGGTGTTGCTGCTGCTGCCCTTGGAAGCGTGGTTCATGTTGCCTCTTGTTATTGTTTGTATTGGTGGTGGTACAGGTGGTGGTGGTGGTGATAGTACAGATAGTGGTGCTTATAGTACAGGTAGTGGTGGTGGCGGTGTTGCGTTAGCTGCTAGTGTCAGTGGTGATAGCGTTAAAGTGGTGTTTGTGGTGACAAAAGTAATGGATGTGATGGAAGGGGGGGGGTAAAGTTGATTGTAGTAGTGGTAATGTGATGGTAAGAGATGGATGTATCTACCTAGGTGCCCAGTAGCCGCTGGTCAGAAGGTGCTGTAGTCCCACTCCTGGTCCCACAAATTAACGGATCCACTGCACGCTAAATACCCCCGAAACCAGGTCCATTCCCATCTCTCCCCCCCCCCTTCCCCCTTGGTCTCTTTCCCCCCATTAAACACCTCGCCCCATTAAGTGGCACACCTCTCCCTTGTTCACTCTCCCTCACCAGACACCTTATCTTCTTTCACACTCACCACGAAGATGGAAACGGCTGCTGACTTGCACCATGAAGATGGCAGACTTAAGCAGGTTCGGCTGGGTTTATGGCGCGTGCGTGCGTGCGTGTGTGCTTGTGGAGGGTGATGGAAGGTCATGCTGATGTAGTGTGTACACTCACCTGTCACCTGACGTATGTGTTCGTGGGCAGCAATCATAGTGATGATTTCTAAACTTCATAGTATGTATGTTATTCTAAATTTGAATGTGGATATGGAGTTAATGTCTCCCACAATTCCTTAATGCGTTACCTCCTCACAATCAGGCTGAAGACTTCTGACATCTCTCCGGCTCGTTTCAATGTACATTTACTCGAGTGTGTAAAGATGAGCTTGGTGAACCCTTGTCTTACAAGGGCCCTTGTCTTAGATCACGGACGTCGAACTATCGGTCATTAACCTTAACGTCTATTGCAGCATAATAGCAATAGCCCTTCGTTTACATCTTAAAAGCACGAGATTAATAGTGTTCACAACCTGGTTTAAGAAAGGACCGCGCGTGTCTCACGCAGGTTACAGTTGAAAGGCTTGACATTCTTCACCGTGATCTCCAACCAACAACTCTAAATGAAGAAACGACAACCAGTACACACAGGCAGACTCATACACACACATTTCTAATTCATCTTAACACTAACTTGGTCTGATGTGTGCAGGTCTTAACTGGACTGGACTGGACTGGACTTTTCTCCAGTCGACTGGTCTGGTCTGGTCCATGGCTGCTCATCACCCTTCATTGCCCCATTGCTCGTTACAACTGCAGGTGTATTCTTTTATTTACTGTTCCAGGAACCAGGCAGCTTTGTTCGTGGCTTTAAAATTCACAAATCCTGACGTGGAAAAACATCCTCGTAAAATATTATTATGCATTTTGCCAGCCTGCTCTCCGTTTTCTGTTGACTTAAATATTTCTATTTTAGTTTGTTACCTTGGGGAATATCCCGGCTGATTGTGCACTGACTGTGGGGGTGTGACGGTCAGGTCACTGCTGGGGGGTGACGGTCAGCAGGGCTCTGGGGTGCGAAGGGACGGTCAGCAGGGCTCTGCTGGGGTGTGGGGGTGACGGTCAGGTCACTGCTGGGGGTTGACGGTCAGCGGGGCTCTGCTGGGGGTTGACGGTCAGCAGGGCTCTGCTGGGGTGCGAAGGGACGGTCAGCAGGGCTTTGCTGGGGTGCGGGGGGTGACGGTCAGCAGGGCTCTGCTGGAGGTGGTGTCGTGCTGACCAAGCTTCTCAACCACCCAAAGTGAAGTGATGACGTCAAGACTGTCGCCCTCGCCTCTGAGACTAGGATTGTGAAATCAAAGGGCAGGGCTGTGACTGTGTCGCCCATTAGGGAGACACACACAGACATAATATACATAAATACTTGGAGAAATTGACAGATGTGAAAAAGAGTAGACGTTACCAATAAATATTTAAAACAAAAGGGCATGAATGGAAGTTGGAGAAGCAAGAGTCAGAGATTGTAAAACATTTTTAGGCGTAAGAGTAGTAGGTAAATAGAATGACCCTATTGAACAGGTTGAAGAAGCAAGTTTTAATCTTAATTTCAAATGTAGAGCTGAAAAAATATTGGTCGGGAGTGAAAAAGCGGAGTCCGCGTATAAGCTCAATCTTGTAGGCATAAATATTAGTACGAAAGTTACCAACCACACACAACCTAACCTAGGTTAGTGGTTAGTGGCTGGTATCTAAGTGGACAGCGCTCAGGATACGTAGTCACGTAGTCTGGGGTTCGATTCCCGGCACCGGCGGAAACAAAAATGGGAAGAGTTTCTTTCACCCAGGGCGCCTGTCAGCTGGGTGGACAGCGCTTCGGATTCGTAGTCCTGAGGTCCTGAGTTCGATCCCCGTTGGAGGCGGAGACAAATGGGCAAAATGTTTCTTTCACCCTGATGCCCCTGTTACCTAGCAGTAAATAGGTACCTGGGAGATTAGACAGGTGCTACGGGCTGCTTCCTGAGTGTGTATAACAAAAAGGAGGCCTGGTCAAGGATAGGACCACGGGAACGCTAAGCCCCGAAACCTAACAAATTCACAAAGACCTGAAAGTTGTAGCATTAAATATTATGATAGATATCGTGATGAGACATTCACATATGGGACTAACAGAGAAAAACTCGGCAATGTGATGTTATAGTGGCCAGAATACGCCTGGGATATAGACGTATCTGGCAGGTTTCTCAAACCCTAAATGTCGAGTACACAATGTGTCAACTTTGTGAAAGAGTAAACATGCACTCTCGAACATTATATTGTAGAATGTCCCATACTGACTGACTTTCGCCCTCCTGGGCTAAGGTATGCTGAACTCTGTAACTACTGTATGAGTACTGGAACACTTGATGATATATTGGATTTGTACCCAAGATTAACCATGTAATGTATCAATTATACAATGTATGTGATGTAACTATATAACCTGAGCTTGTAAAAGCACCTTCATCACCTTCAATTGTTAAATTCTTAATTGCACACTAGTTTCTCTCAGCTATTTCACCCTGTCAGAGTAAAAGATACAAATGTATGTGCATATATTTGTGTGTATATATGTAATTATGTATCTATATGTATGTATATGTGTGTATGTATGTGTATAAAGTATATGTGGGGGCTGATGAGAATTACATTTCACCTCTAAATGCACATTAACGACACTATGTAAAAGACACATCGAACACTTTATGTAGGGCATACGTAAGTCTGTGTTTCTATGTATTTACGTATGTACCTTAGCCTAGCATTTTAAAAGCACTACAATCACCTGTGGTTGATTGTTCAATAAATCCCTGAACTGTATGTTTAACACATCTCTCTCCCTGTCCATGGAGGACAAAAAAATGTATATATGCTGGTTAGCATTGTAAATGTGTGGCCACGTCTGCGGTAGAAAATAATAAAAAAGAAAAGCCCCGAAATTATCAAGATAACCCTGATGTCCGTTACCTAGCAGTAAATAGGTACCTGGGAGTTGCAGCTTTTACGACCTGCTTCCTGTGTGTGTGTGTGTGTGTGTGTGTGTACTCGCCTATTTGTGCTTGCAGGATCGAGCATTGACTCTTGGATCCCGCCTTTTTAGCCATCGGTTGTTTACAGCAATGACTCCTGTCCCATTTCCCTATCATATCTAGTTTTAAAATTATGAATAGAGTTTGCTTCCACAACCTGTTCCCCAAGTGCATTCCATTTTCCCACTACTCTCACGCTAAAAGAAAACTTCCTAACATCTCTGTGACTCATTAAGTTTCCAGCTTCCACCCATGTGCCCTCGTTCTGTTACTATTACGTGTGAACATTTCATCTATTTCCACTTTGTCAATTCCCCTGAGTGTTTTATATGTTCCTATCATATCCCCTCTCTCCCTTCTTTTTTTCTAGTGTCGTAAGGTTCAGTTCCTTCAGGCGCTCTTCATATTCCATCCCTCGTAACTCTGGGACAAGCCTCGTCGCAAACTTCTGAACCCTTTCCATTTTCCTTATGCGTTTCTTCAGGTGGGGACTTCATGACGGCGCGGCGTACTCTAAGACTGGTCTCACGTAGGCAGTGTTTTTTTATTATTATTTTCTACCACAGACGTGGTCACGTAGGCAGTGTAAAGCGCCTTAAAAGCCTCCTCACTTAGGTTTCTGAATGAAGTTCTAACTTTCGCTAGTGTGTGTGTGTGTGTTAAAAAATAGTAGTTAGTAACAGTTGAGAGGCGGGCCGAGAGAGCAGAGCTCAACCCCCCGCAAGCACTAGGTGAACACACACACACACACACACACACACACACACACACACACACACACACACACACACACCCCCTCCCCCCTCTCTCTCCCCCTCCCCCTCTCTCTCCCTCACCCCCTCTCTCCCTCCCCTCTCTCCCTCCCCTCTCTCTCTCCCTCCCCTCTCTCGCTCCCACCCCTCTCTCTCTTCCTCCCCCTCTCTCTCTTCCTCCCCCCTCTCTCTCTTCCTCCCCCCCCCCCCCTCTCTCTCTCTCTCTCTCTCTCTCTCTCTCTCTCTCTCTCTCTCTCTCTCTCTCTCTCTCTCTCTCTCTCTCTCTCTCTCTCTCTCTCTCTCTCTCTCTCTCTCTCTCTCTCTCTCTCTCTCTCTCTCTCTCTCTCTCTCACACACACACTCATAGGGAAATCATGGAAGGGAGACGAACTCTGACTGCCAAACGCAGGAAATTCACAACTGGAACAAACACAGAGGATGGGATGGAACAGGAAGCCTGGATGAAGGAAGTACTCCAGCAAATGCAGAATGAATTCAGTGAAGGACTGAGGGTAATGAGGGAGACAGTAGCCAACCTGCAAGATGATTTAAGGGCAGCAAAGGAGGAGATAAGATACCTAAAGGAGACTCTTCCACAATACCAGGCACAAACCGTACCCCAGGGAGATGAGAATGCTACTGTGGAGGGGACCACCACAACCCAGATCTCATTTGCTGAAATGCTTAAAAAGAGCCCTGAAGCTAGGTCTGCGGTTAAGGAAGTTGCCATGGAAGTGGCTTCCTCTCAGGAAGCAGCTAGATGTACTAGCCGACTGATAGAGAGAAATAGAGCAGTAGTAGTAGCAGGCATTGAAGAACAAACAGGGACCAGACCAAAGGAGCGGAGAGACAAGGACAAAAACATGATTAAAGAGATCCTTAAAGAGGTAAGGATGGAGGGAGCTGAGCGAAATGTTGAAAAGGTTTTCAGGCTTGGAAAGTACAACAAGGACAGAGACCGAATGATAAAGGTGGTTTTCATGAGCGAAATCGCGAAAGAGGAACTGCTACCAAGGAAGTGTTGTCTAAAAGGTGTAGAGAAGTTCAAGAAAATATTCCTGCAGAGGGATATGACAAGGGAAGAGAGAATACGGACAGCAGACGCGAGGAAGGAGCGCAGGGAGAGAGAAGGAAATCAGAGTACCACAACCCAGAACCCTACAATCCCAGAGGGAAGTGGAGAACCCTCCTCAAACAGGGCAACAGCCACAGGGATTGGGGCACCACCCCCAAATTCTACCCAACAGACACCCAACCTGCCCCATCCCCTGTCAGCCCCCCACTAAGTACCCACCTAGGGCACCCTTCTCCCACCCACCCCCCTCCCCCCACTCACCCCCCTTCTTCCCCTCACCCCTCTCCCCAGGACCTCCCTTCCCCCCCATCCCCCATGCCCTCCCTTCTCCCACATGCCTTCCCGTCTCTCCCACCCCCATGCCCTCCCTTCTCCCCCTCCCCCCTAAGCCCCCCACTCTCCCCCACCCCACCTAAGTCTTCCCCTCTCCCCCACTCCCCTAAACCCTCCCCTCTTCCTCACCCACCTCAGCCCTCCCTTTTCCCCCACGCCCCCCAAGCCCTCCACCCTTTTCTCTCCCCCCAAGCCCCCCCATCTCCCCTATCCCCCACAGCCTCTCCTCCCCCCATGCTTCCCCAACCCTCCCTCTCTTACCCACCCCCTGTACCCTCCCCCTCTTATCCACCCCCTGTACCCTCCCCCTCTTATCCACCCCCTGTACCCTCCCCCTCTTATCCACCCCCTGTACCCTCCCCCTCTCCCCCACCACCCCAAGCCCTCCCTCCTCCACCAATCCCCCCGTGCCAGGTCCCCCCAGCTCCCACTCACCCCAGATCCCAAAGGTCCCCCCCAGAAAAGAAGCAGAAGAGAGTCAGTTTCAGGGTGATGTACTCGAACATAGATGGGATCACAAGCAAGACAAGTGAACTAAGGGAAAGAGCACAAGAAGTTAACCCAGATGTAATCGGACTCACTGAAACAAAACTCTCTGGAATCATAACGAATGCCGTGTTTCCCCAGGAGTATACAGTAATAAGGAAAGAGAGGGAAGGTAGAGGAGGAGGCGGAGTGGCCCTACTCATGAGAAGGGAATGGAGTTTTAAGGAGATGGCCATCCCGGGCTGTGAGGAGTTCAGAGACTACATAGCAGGCACCATAACAATGGGAGGACCAAGAATAGTAGTAGCAGTAATATACAACCCTCCACCAAATGACAGGAGACCCAGTCAAGAGTATGAAAACAACAACAAGGCAGTTAACACTATAATTGAGAGGGCAGCCTCTGCTGCCTGTAGAAATAGATCCCACCTGCTCATCATGGGCGACTTCAATCACGGAAAGATTGACTGGGAGAACAAGGAACCGCATGGAGGCGAGGATACGTGGAGAGCCAAACTATTGGAGGTGGTGACAAGCAACTTTTTAACGCAGCATGTCGGAGAACCCACAAGGATGAGAGGCAATGACGAACCAGCGAGACTCGACCTAGTCTTCACTCTGAACGACTCCGACATAAGAGAAATCGGTTTTAAGGACCCAGTAGGAATGAGCGACCACAGTGTACTGGTGTTTGAGTACTTGATTGAAGAAGGGTTATTGAACTTGAGGAGGGATACCGAAACCAAAAGGTTAGCATACCGAAAGGGAAACTATGAGGGGATAAGAAAATTCCTAACAGATATAGCATGGGAAACAGAGCTCAGGGGAAAGACGGCCCAAGATATGATGGATAACATCACGCAGAAGTGCAAGGACGCAGCAAACAAGTTTGTCCCAGTCCAAAAGGAAAACAGAGAAATGAAGATGAGAAACCCATGGTTTAATCAAAGATGTAGGCTAGCTAAGCAGCAAAGTAAAAGGGCATGGAGAAACTATAGGAATAACAGGACACTGGAGAGCAGAGAAAGATACCAGAATGCCAGGAATGAATATGTCAGGATGAGAAGAGAGGCAGAAAGACAATACGAAAATGACATCGCAAGCAAGGCAAAGACTCAGCCTAAATTGTTGCATAGCCACATTAGGAGAAAAACAACAGTAAAGGAACAGGTTATGAGATTAAGGATAGGGGTGGAAGGATTCACTACAAATGACAAGGAAGTGTGTGAGGAATTGAATAAGAAATTCCAGGAGGTCTTCACCTTAGAACAAGGAGAAATTCCAGAGGTAAGTGAGGGAATAGCTAACCAGGAACCACTGGAAGAGTTTGAGATTACCAGTGGGGAAGTAAGGAAGTGTTTACTAGAGTTGGACGTGACGAAGGCTATAGGCCCAGATGGAATCTCCCCTTGGGTTCTAAAGGAAGGAGCAAGAGAACTGAGCCTACCACTCTCCATAGTGTATAACAAATCACTGGCAACAGGGGAACTGCCAGATATTTGGAAAGCAGCTAACGTAGTCCCGATATACAAGAAAGGGGATAGACAGGAGGCACTGAACTACAGGCCAGTGTCCCTAACCTGCATACCATGCAAGCTGATGGAGAAGATTGTGCGAAAAAAACTAGTGGAGCATCTGGAGCGAAGGAACTTTGTAACACAGCATCAACATGGGTTCAGGGATGGCAGGTCCTGCCTCACAGGGTTACTTGAATTCTACGACCAGGCAACAAAAATAAGGCAAGAAAGAGAAGGGTGGGCAGACTGCATATTTTTGGATTGTCAGAAAGCCTTTGATACAGTGCCACACAAGAGGCTAGTGCGAAAGTTGGAGATGCAGGCTGGAGTGAGAGGGAAGGTACTCCGGTGGATAGAGGAATACCTAAGCAACAGGAGACAACGAGTCTGTGTGAGGGGTGAGGTCTCAGATTGGCGAGACGTCACAAGTGGAGTCCCGCAGGGGTCAGTCCTTGGACCTATACTGTTTCTGGTATATGTAAATGATCTCCCAGAGGGTATAGATTCGTTCCTCTCAATGTTTGCCGACGATGCAAAAATTATGAGGAGGATTGAAACAGAGGATGATAGTAGGAGGCTACAAGATGACCTGGATAGACTGAGTGAATGGTCCAACAAATGGCTGTTGAAGTTCAACCCGAGTAAATGCAAAGTAATGAAACTAGGCAGTGGAAACAGGAGGCCAGGCACAGGATATAGAATAGGAGATGAAGTACTTAATGAAACAGACAGAGAGAAAGATCTAGGAGTTGATATCACACCAAACCTGTCTCCTGAAGCCCACATAAAGAGAATAACGTCTGCGGCATATGCGAGGCTGGCTAACATCAGAACGGCGTTCAGGAACCTGTGTAAGGAATCATTCAGAATCTTGTACACCACATATGTAAGACCAATCCTGGAGTATGCGGCCCCAGCATGGAGCCCGTACCTTGTCAAGCACAAGACGAAGCTGGAAAAAGTCCAAAGGTATGCTACTAGACTAGTCCCAGAACTAAGAGGCATGAGTTATGAGGAAAGGCTGCGGGAAATGCACCTCACGACACTGGAAGACAGAAGAGTAAGGGGGGACATGATCACAACCTACAAAATCCTCAGGGGAATCGACCGGGTAAACAAGGATGAACTTTTCAACACTGGTGGGACGCGAACAAGGGGACACAGGTGGAAGCTGAGTACCCAAATGAGCCACAGAGACGTTAGAAAGAACTTTTTCAGTGTCAGAGTAGTTAGCAAATGGAATGCATTAGGAAGTGATGTGGTGGAGGCTGACTCCATTCACAGTTTCAAATGTAGATATGATAGAGCCCAATAGGCTCAGGAATCTGTACACCAGTTGATTGACGGTTGAGAGGCGGGACCAAAGAGCCAGAGCTCAACCCCCGCAAGCACAATTAGGTGAGTACAATTAGGTGAGTACACACACACACACACACTCTAAGTGAGCACGTTGTAGGAGAACTCTCCGGTTATAAATGTTAAAAGTAGATGTGATATAGACCAGGAGTCAATGTATACAACCAGCAGAGCGAGGACATAGAAGGTAAGAGAAGCAGATTAGCAATGGGAGTATCTGCAAATCTTTATTTGTTTAGCCTTAGATAAAAGAGTAAATAGAATGAACATTGCTCGACTTGCCCCTGCAAGTAGAGTCGTACACAAAAATAGGCTTAATTGTATATATTACATAAATGTAATGAGTCTGGTGAGATTGGATTTCACGACCAATAGGTGAAGAGGCGGGGCCCAAGAGCAGACGTATAGTCAATTAGGCGAGTATAAAGTAAGCATAAACATATACATTGTCCCATGTCTCACTATAACAGCTCCTTCCCCGCTAAACTTCCAATATTTCTGACTTTCACACCAATTATTCCAAAGAACTTTTGACATTTTTCACACTAATTGGTCAAGTTTCCTCCTATCGAACTTCAATTTTTTTCCCGGATTTCCGGTGAGACTTTTTAAATTTTAAGGCTAATGTACTACAAAAATAAACTACCAAATTATGTAGCCTTGTACTTCTCTATATTTTTCAGATTTGAATCAATTTTCTTCATATGATTCTTACGCTCTAAAATTTAGAACAGATCTTCACTATTTATTGATAACCGAATCCTAAACTCATATTGTCAAAGTTTTAAGTACCATACCTAACTTAAATGTCATACAATAAAAAACGTAATATTCTTTGAACATAAATTACATAAAATTACTTTTTTTTCCACACCCTGGCTTCGTTTTAGTGTTTGTAGCAGTTAAAATTTTAGCACATTTCTGATCGGAGTTACCGCTTGAGCGAGAATGTCCTGAGCCGAGGCAAGCTGACACGCCACTCCTGACCAAACATAATGTCAACAAATGGTGATACATGATACATTTCTCACAAATCACGCGAATGTTTCCATATGATATAGTTCCATGGGTAGGATATCAAACTTTAGGTTACACTCTGTTATCCCTTCCGGAACAATGTATTACTAAAATTTTCCTTTAATATCGTGTAGTCAGTTAGCTTCGACCACTTCGTCTAACACACACACTCTTGGCCTTAAGAAGTTCTTAAGGGCAGGAGGTGGTAATCTTCTTTTACCCTTAAGAAGTTCTTTGATTGTCTTGTGTGTTTATCTGTGACGCATTTGTGTGTGTGTGTGTGTTGTGTGTGTGTGTGGGGAGAAGGGACCAGTGTAGGAAAAAGAATGTTATTTGCTCTACACATAAATTGGAACAATATTATGGTTGCAAGGGAAGAGAAACGGCTAGAGTAGAAGGGAAGGGAGGTATAGGTTACTGTGAGATAGGGAGAGAGGGAGGTAAGAGAGAGAGGTGAGCGAGAGAGGTAAGATAGGGAGGAGAGAAGAGAGCGAGACAGACACGTATACAGAGATATACGGACATAGCCAAGTAGATACCACACTGCCCAACAACACCACCACCACCACCATCACCACACTGGCTACCACCACCACCACTACCACACTGGCCACCACCACCACCACCACCACTGGCCACCACCACCACTGGCCACCACTTCCACCACCACTGGCCACCACTTCCACCACACTGCAGAAATGCAGTGCAAAATAACCAAAGTGCTAAGACTGCCTTAGATGTAGCAGCTGTGAAAGCAGCTACATCCCAGGAAGCTGCAAAGTGCACGACTCAAATGCTGGAAAGAAAAAAAATCTGTTATAGTTGTTGGAGTACAGGAACCGAAAAGATCCAACCAGGAAGAGTGGGACAAGGAAGGACCGAGCAACGGTGATAAAGATCTTGGAGGGTCTAGATATAGTTGGGCTAATGGCAACATAGAGAAGGTTTAAGGCTGGATGGCTACAAAAAGGAAAGGAAACGACTGATAAAGTTAGTGCTCACGAATGAGGCAACGGAAGAGCAAATCCTGTCAAGGAAGAGCGTGCTTATGAGACTAGGGAAATACATGGAAGTGTTTCTGCAGAGAGACATGACGAGGGAAGAGAGAGAGAGAGAAGGCTGCAGAAGCAAGGAGACGCAAGGGAAGGAAAGGGAAGGGAAGGGATGGTAATGGGGGAGCCACAGGACTCTGCTCAGTATCTTCAGTAACTTCGAGGGGGGGGGATTGGAAATCCCCTTACCAGCAAGCCAGCATCCCCAGGGAGGAATATAACAAACCTCCCACCCCCACGTCCATGCCCCCACAATCACCTGCACCTCAGCAGCCTGTAGAGACCCTCTTCAGACCATGCCACCAATGCTCCCCGACCCCAGCCCCCCCCCATGTTCCCCCCTCATGCCCTTCCCCCACCCCAGGCCCTACCTGTTCCCACCCCATTCCCTCTCCTGCACTCCCACCCCAAGCTCTCCTTCCTACCACACCCCCCACCCTCCCTCTCTGCTTCCCCCACATCCCAGGCTCCCCTTACCTCCCCAACCCCTAACCTCCTGGCCCCCTCTACTCCAGGCTCCACTTCATTCCCTAACTAGTGTCCTCCCCCCCCCTTCCACATGCCCCTTCTGTTCGCCCTTCCCATGCCCTAATTGACCCCCAACTCCAGACCCTCCCAGTTGCACTACCCCAGACCCTCCTTGCTTCCCCATACCAGATCTTCCCAGCCTCCTAACACCCCAGATACCCCCAGGGCCTTCCTAGGCCCTCCCACCTCGTACACCCATTGTTACCTACTCCAGTAGAATCAACAGAAACAGAAGATGGAAAGAAGTCAGTATCAAGGTAATGTACTCGAACATAGATGGGATTACAAGCAAGGCAAGTGAACTTAGGGAAAGAGTAAAAGAAGAGAACCCAGATGTAATTCGACTCGCGGAAATAAAACTCGGGAATCATAACAAAGGCGGTGTTTCCCCAGAACTACACTGTAATATGGAGAGAGAGGGAAGGAAGGGCAGGATGCTGAGTGGCCCTACTGAAAAGAAAGGAATGGAGTTTCGAGATGGTTATCCCAGGCTGCGAGGGGTTCAAAGACTACATAACAGGCACCATGACGATGGGAGGACCAAGAGTAGTAGTAGCAGTGATATATAACCCACCACCAAATGACACAAGACCCAGTCAAGATTATGACAACAACAACATGGCAGTTAACACTATAATTGAGAGAGCAGCCACTGCTGCCTGTAGAAATAGATCCCATCTGCTCATCATGAGGGACTTCAATCATGGAAGGATAGACTGGGAAAACAAGGAACCGCATGGAGGTGAGGAAACTTGGAAAGGTAAACTGTTGGAAGTGGCGTTAAGAAACATTTTAAGTCAGCATGTCAAGGGACCCACGAGAATGAGACAACGATAAACCAGCGAGACTCGACCTAGTCTTCACTCTTGACTCCGACATAAGGGAAATCGGTTTCGAAGCCCCTATAGGAATGAGCGATCACAGTGTACTGATGTTTGAGTATCTGGTCGAAGTAGAGTTAATGTACTCAAGGAAGGGACCAGAAAACAAAACGCTAGCATTCCGAACGGGAAACTGAGGAGATAAGAAAATTCCTGACATATAGGGAAACAGAGCTCAGAGGAAAGACGGCCCATGACATGACTACATCACACAGAAGTGTAAGGAGGCAGCAGACAAGTTCGTCCCAGTTCAAAAGGAAAAAAAAAATAGATGAGAAACCCATGGTTTAATCAGAGAGGTAAGCTAGCAAAGCAACTAAGTACAAGGGCGTGGAGAAACTATAGATATAACAGAGCACTAGGGAGCAGAGGAAGATACCAGAGTGCCAGGAATGAATACGTCAGGGTGAGAAGAGAGGCGGAAAAACAATATGAAAATTACATATCAGGCAAGGCAAAGACTCGACCTAAACTGCTTCAGAGCCACATCTGGAGAAAAAGTGAAGGAACAGATAATGAAACTGAGGATGGGGTGAACAAATTCACTACAAACGACGAGGAAGTGTGCGAGGAACTCGATAAGAAATTCTAGGAGATCTTCACAATAGAGTAAGGGGAAGTCCCAGAGATACGAGAGGGAATATGTAACTAAATATCACTAGATGAATTTGTGATTACCAGTGGGGAGGTGAGGAAGCATCTGCTAGAGTTGCATGTGACAAAGGCTATAGGCTAGGATGGAATCTCTACATGGGTACTGAAGGAAGGAGCAGAATATGTGCCTGCCACTCTCCATGGCGTATAACAAATCACTGGTAACAGATGAAAGGCAAAATATTTGGAAGATGGCTAATGTAGTCCCGATATTCAAGAAGGGTGATAGACAGGAGGCACTGAACTACAGGCCAGTGTCCTTAACTTGCATACCATACAATATGATGAAGATTGTGTGAAAAAACTAGTGGAACATCTGGAGTGAAAGAACTTTGTAACACAACATCAGCATGGGTTCAGTAATAGCAAGTCCTGTCTCACAGGATTAATTGAATTCTACGACCAGGCAACAAAAATCAAGGCAAGAGAGGGCTGGGCTGACTGCCTATTTTGGGGGATTGCCAGAAAGCCTTGATAAAGTACCACTCAAGAGACTAGTGCACAAGCTGGACATGCAGGCAGGAGTGAAAGGGAAGGTATTCCACTAGATAAAGGAGTACCTACCCAACAGAAAACAGTCGCTGTCAGGGGTGAGATCTCGGAATGGCGTGGTGTCACCAGTGGAGTCCCACAGGGATCAGCCCTTGGACCTATACTGTTTCTGTTATATGTAAACGATCTCCAAGATGGAATAGACTCGTTTCTCTCAATGTTTGCTGATGATGCAAAAATTATGAGGATTAAGACACAAGATAATATAAGCCTACAAGATGACCTAGACAAACTGAAGGAATGGTCCAACAAATGGCTACTTTAGTTCAACCAAAGTAAATGTAAGGGGATGAAACTACGCGGAGACAATAGGAGGCCAGACACTTGATATCGAATGGGAGATGAAATCCTTCTCGAAACGGAGAGAGAGAACAATCTAGGAGATGATACCACGCCAAACCTGTTTCCTGAAGCTCACATCAAAATAACATTGGCGGCGTATGAGACTCTGACTAACATCAGAATTGCCTTCAGAAGCCTGTGTAAGGAATCTTTCAGAACCTTGTATATACCACGTATGTAAGAGTAATCCTGGAGTATGCGGCCCCAGCATTGAGCCCGTACCTTGTCAAGCACAAGACGAAATTGAAAAAGTTCAGAAGTACGACATTAGGCTAGTCCCAGAACTAAGAGGCATGAGTTAAGAGGAAAGGCTGCGCGAAATGCACCTCACGTCGCTGGAAAACAGAAAAGTTCGCGGAGACATGATCACCACATACAAAACTCTCGAGGGCATTGACAGGGTAGATAAAGATAAAACGTTTAACACGGGTGGTACACGCACAAGGAGACACAGGTGGAAGCTGAGTACCCAAATGAGCCACAGATGCATTAGAAAGAACTTTTTCAGTGTCAGAGTAGTTAATAAACGGAATGCACTAGGAAGTGATGTGGTGGAGGCTGACTCCATACACAGTTTCAAGTGTAGATACGATAGAGTCCAATAGGCTCGGGAACCTGTACTCCAGTTGACTGACAGTTGAGAGGCGGGACCAAAGAGCCAGCGCTCAACCCCCGCAAGCACAACTAAGTGAATACTGCCCACCACCACCACCACGCTGCCCACCACACTGTCCACCACCACTACCATCCCGCTGCCCACCACCACTACCAACACACTGCCCAACACCAGCACACAACCAAACCACCAGTCCTTGTGTCAGTATCTCACCTTTACTGACTCCTCCCTCACAGCTACAGGTGGGTGGGGAGCAGAGGACTGGTGGGAAATCAGAGTTGTGTTTGTGCCAGGTACGGGCTTGGCGGAGAGAGAGAGAGAGAGAGAGAGAGAGACTCAGTGGAAGCCAGACACTAAACTAAAAAGGGAGAGGGGGAGAGGGAGTGAGTGTGTGAGAGATGGGAAAAATGTATGTGTGTGAGAGAGAGGGGTGTGCGTGTGTGCGTGCGCGCGCGCGAGAGAGAGAGAGAGAGAGAGAGAGAGAGAGAGAGAGGGGGGGGGGGGAAGTGTGTGCGTGTGAGAGGGGGGTGCTGTGTGTGTGTGCGAGAGAGAGGGGGGGGGGAAGTGTGTGTGTGTGTGTGTGTGTGTGTGTGTGTGTGTGTGTGTGTGTGCGCGCGCGCGCGTGCGTGCGAGAGAGAGGGGGGGAAGTGTGCGAGAGAGAGGGGGGGGGAAGTGTGTGTGTGTTTGCTTGCGAGAGGGGAGTGGGAGAGTGTGTGCTAGAGAGGCGGAGGGAAGTGTATGTGTGTGTACTCACCTAGTTGTGCTTGCGGGGGTTGAGCTTTAGCTCTTTGGTCCCGCCTCCCAACCGTCAATCAACAGGTGTACAGGTTCCTGAGCCTACTGGGCTCTATCATATCTACACTTGAAACTGTGTATGGAGTCAGCCTCCACCACATCACTTCCTAATGCATTCCATTGGTCAACTACTCAGACACTAAAAAAGTTCTTTCTAATATCTCTGACTCATTTGGGCACTCAGTTTCCACCTGTGTCCCCTAGTGCGTGTGCCCCTTGTGTTAAATAGACTGTCTTTATCTACCCTATCAATTCCCTTGAGAATCTTGAATATGGTGATCATGTCCCCCCCTAACTCTTCTGTCTTCAAGCGAAGTGAGGTTTAATTCCCGTAGTCTCAAATATTCAGCTCGGGTACAAGTCTGGTGGCAAACCTTTGAACCTTTTCCAGTTTGGTCTTATCCTTTACTAGATATGGACTCCATGCTGCGGCTGCATACTCCAGGATTGGCCTATCATATGTGGTATACAAAGTTCTGGATGATTCCTTACACAAGTTTCTGAATGCCGTTCTTATGTTGGCCAGCCTGGCATATGCCGTTGATGTTATCCTCTTGATATGGGCTGCAGGAGACAGGTCTGGCGTGATATCAACCCCCAAGTCTTTTTCTTTCTCTGACTCTTGAAGTATTTCATCTCCCAGATGGTACCTTGTATCTGGCCTCCTGTTCCCTACACCTATCTTCATTACATTATATTTGCTTGGGTTAAACTATAACAACCATTTGTTTGACCATTTCTTCAGCTTGTCTAGGTTTTCTTGAAGCCTCAAGCAGTCCTCCTCTGTCTTAATCCTTCTCATAATTTTGGCATCGTCCGCAAACATTGAGAGAAATAAATCTTTACCCTCCGGGAGATCATTTACGTATATCAGAAACAAGATAGGACCGAGTACAGAGACCTGTGGGACTCCACTGGTGACTTCACGCCAATCTGAGGTCTCACCCCTCACCGTAATTCTCTGCTTCCTATTGCTCAGGTACTCCCTTATCCACTGGAGCACCTTACCAGCTACACCTGCCTGTCTCTCCAGCTTATGTACCAGCCTCTTTTGCGGTACTGTGTCAAAGGCTTTCCGGCAATCCAAGAAAATGCATTCCCCCCAACCTTCTCTTTCTTGCTTAATCTTTGTCACCTGGTTGTAGAATTCTATTAAGCCAGACAGGCAAGATTTACCCTCCCTGAACCCATATTGGCGATTTGTCACGGAGTTCCTTCTCTCCAGATGTGTTACCAGGTTTTTTCTCACGATCTTCTCCATCACCTTGCATGGTATACAAGTCAAGGACATTGGCCTGTAGTTCAGTGCCTCTTGCCTGTTGCCCTTTTTGTATATTGGGACCACATTCGCCGTCTTCCATATTTCTGGTAGGTCTCCTGTCTCCAGTGACAGGAGACCACTATGGAGAGTGGCAAGCAAAGTGCCTCTGCACACCCTTTCAGTACCCATAGCGAGATCCCGTCTGGACCAACAGCCTTTCTGGCATCCAGATCCAGCAGGTGTCTCTTGACCACCTCTCTCGTAATTTCGAACCCTTCCAAGGCCGCCTGGTTTACCTCCCTTTCTCCTAGCACAGTGACCTCACTTTGTTCTATTGTGAAGACCTGGAAATTCTTGTTGAGTTCTTCACACACCTTTGTCATTCTCTGTATACCTGTCCTCGCTTTTTCTAAGTTTCAATACCTGTTCTTTCACTGTTTTCCTTCTGATGTGATTGTGGAGTAGCTTTGGTTTGGTCTTGGCTTTGTTTGCTATATCATTTTCATAACTTTTCTCTGCTTCTCTTCTCATCCTGACACTCATTCCTGGTTCTCTGGTATCTCTCTCTGCTTTCTGGTGTTCTGTTATTCCGGAAGTTTCTCCACGCCCTTTTGTTCAGTTCCTTTGCTTCCATACATGCCCTGTTATACCATGGATTCTTCTGTTGCTTCTCGGATTTTTTCCTCTGGGCTGGGATGAACCTGTTTACTGCCTCCTGACACTATTGGGTAACATAGTCCGTCATATCTTGTACAGACTTATCTCTGAGGTCTGTGTCCCCAGGTACTTACTCAAAGTTCAATACACTGTGATCAATCATTCCCAAGGGTGCTTCCGTCTTAACTTCCCTTATATCCAACTCATTTAGGGTAAATATCAAATCAAGCATTGCTGGTTCATCTTCTCTCATTATTGTTGGTTCATCTTCTCTCATTATTGTTGGTTCCTTGATGTGCTGTCTTAGAAAGTTTCTTGTTGCCACGTCCAGCAGCTTAGCTCTCCATGTTTCTGGTCCTCCATGCGGGTCTCTGTTCTTCCAATCTATCTTCCCATGGTTGAAGTCTCCCATAATTAGTAGTCCAGATCCATTCCTGCTAGCAACAGAAGCTGCTCTCTGTTAATGGTGGCCATGTTTCTATCATATTCCTGTCTGGGTCTTCTGTCATTTGGTGGTGGATTATATATGACTATGACTAATTTTTTTCCCTCCAGTTGTTATGGTACCTGTTATGTAGTCACTGAAACCTTCACAGCCTTGAATAACCATCTCCTCAAAATCCCAGCCTTTTCTTGCCAGCAGAGCTACAACACCACCACCACCTCTTCCTACCCTCTCTCCTCATAACATAATAGTCCTGTGGGAACACTGCATTTGTTATGGTTTTCGTTAGCTTTGTTTCTGTGAGAGCTATTATGTCTGGGTTTTCCTCGAGTACCCATTCTCCAAGCTCATTTGCTTTATTTGTAATTCCATCTATGTTATTGTACATTGCCTTGAGGCTCGCTTTCTTCTGTCCCTTCTCAAATCGCCTCCTTGGTGAGTGTTCTGCTGGTGGGGGAAGCTGTTCCATGGGTGTGAGGATTTGTGAGGTGGATAACAGGGTCTCGGAGGATACTGGGATGAGGGGCAGGGGAACAAGTGAAGGGGGAGGGACAGGGAGGGTATGGGGTGAAAGGGGAGGGAGGACAGGAAGGAAAGGGGGGGAGGGGGGACTTGGTGGGAGGAGGGGAGGGGGGACTTGGCAGGAGGAGGGGAGGGGTAGAGGGGTGGGGATTGGGTGTGGGGGAGGGAGATTTGGCTGAGCATTTGAGTGGGGGCAGGGAGGGTTTGGAGTAGGGGGGTTTTCTATGGAGAGGGTGGTGGGGTTACCCTCCCCGCTGTTGTTACTGGGTAGCTGGTTGTGGGTTCCCCCCTCGCTCTGGGGATGTTGTGTTGGGAGCTGTGATTTCCTGGTTTTCCCCTCTCGCCCTGCATCTCTTCCTTGCTTCTACCGCCATGGCTCTCTCCTCCCTCGTCAAGTCTCTCTGCAGGAATACATTTTTGAATTCTCCCACATTTTGCAGGTAGCTCTTCCTTGTTAGAATCTTCTACTTTGTGTTCTCGTTTGCAAACACTATCTTTATAACACGGTCTCGGTCTTTGTTGTACCAGCTTAGCCTGAAAACCTTCTCAATGCTATGCTCAGCCCCTTCCATGTCTAGTGCCTTCAGTATTTCATTCACTGCCGCTTTGTCCTTATTCCACTCTGTCCTATTTGAGCCTTCCTGCTCTCTAATACCCACAGCAACCACTGATCTTTTCCTTTCCAGCAGCTGGCTAGTGGAGCGTACCGCTTCCTGTGAGGTGGCTGCTTTCATGGCTACCTCCATCACTGCAGACATTACTTCAGAGTTATTTTTTTTTTTTTAGCATTTTTGCAAATGTCGCTTTTATTGTGGCATTCTCTTCCAAAATACTATTACCACCTTCTCCCTGGATGATTTTCAGAGTCTCTGCATAGATACCGTTCTCTTTGAGTGCTCTAATCTCCTCCTTTGCTGCAGTCAGCTCTTTTTCAGGTTGCTTGCATCGTTCTTCATTTACTGCATCATTTCTTGCATCTCACTCTTGATGTCCTCCAGAAACTGGGCGAATATTTTTCATATCGTCACCTTGACTTTTCCCTGTTACCTCTGGCTGTCATGCTTGCCCCTGTTCCTAGTTGTGCAGTGCTAGGATTTGTCAAGAGGGCAGAGTGGGGTGAGGGAGGGAGGGAGAGAGTGAGTGAGTTTGTGGGAGAGTGGGGTGAGAGAGTGTGTGTGTGTATTAACCTAGTTGTGCTTGCGGGGGTTGAGCTCTGCTCTTTCGACCTGCCTCTGAACTGTCAATTAATCAATTGTTACTACTATCTCTCTCTCTCTCTCTCTCTCTCTCTCTCTCTCTCTCTCTCTCTCTCTCTCTCTCTCTCTCTCTCTCTCTCTCTCTCTCTCTCTCTCTCTCTCTCTCCCCCTCTCTCTCTCTCCCCCTCTCTCCCCCTCTCTCTCTCTCTCCCCCTCTCTCTCTCTCTCTCTCTCCCCCTCTCTCCCCCCTACACACACACACACACACACACACACACACACACACACACACACACACACACACACACACACACACACACACACACACGCGCGCGCGCACCAAGGAAGGGTAAATTTTACCTTACAGGCTTAATAGAATTCTACGATCAGGTGACAAAGATTAAGCATGAACGAGAAGGATGGGCGGACTGCATTTTCTTACTGTCGGAAAGCCTTTGACACAGTACCCGATAAGAGGCTGGTGCATAAGCTGGAGAGACAGGCAGGAGTGACTGGTAAGGTGCTCCAGTGGATAAAGGAGTACCTAAGCAATAGGAAGCAGAGTTACAGTGAGGGGTGAGACCTCAGATTGGCGTGAAGTCACCAGTGGAGTACCACAAGGTTCTGTACTCGGACCTATACTGTTTCTGATATACGTAAATGATCTCCCAGAGGGTATAGACTCATGCCTCTCAATGTTTGCTGACGACGCCAAAATTATGAGAAGGATTAAGACATAAGAGGACAGCTTGAGGCTTAAAGAAGATCTGGATAAGCTGCAGGAATGGTCGAACAAATGGTTGTTAGTGTTTAACCCAAGCAAATGTAATGTAATGAAGATAGGTGTAGGGAACAGTTGACCAGATGCAAGGTATCATTTGGGAGATGAAATACTTCATGAGTCTGAGAGAAAAAGCCCTAGGGTTTTGATATCACGCAGGACCTGTCCCTGAAGCCCATATCAAGAGGATAACATCAGCAGCATATGCCAGGTTGGCTAACATAAGAACGGCCTTTAGAAACTTGTGTAAGGAATCTTTCAGAACTTTGTATACCACATATGTCAGGCCAATCCTGGAGTATGCGGCTCCAGCATGGAGTCCATATCTAGTCAAGCATAAGACTAAACTGGAAAAGGTTGAAAGGTTTGCCACTAGACTAGTACCCGAACTGAGGGGTATGAGCTACAAGGAGAGACTACGGGAATTAAACCTCACGTCACTAGGAGATAGAAGAGTTAAGAGGGGAATTGATCACCACATAAAAGATTCTCAGGAATTGATAGGGTAGATGAAGACAGACTATTTAACACAAGGGGCTCAGGCACTAGTGGACACAGGTGGAAAGTGAGTGCCCAAATGAGCCATAGACACACTAAAAAATGTTTTCAGTGTCATAGTAGTAGAGAAATGGAATGCATTAGACAGTGATGTGGTGGAGGCTGACTCCATACAGTTTCAAGTGTAGATATGATAGACCCAATAGGCTCAGTAACCTGTACACCAGTTGATTGACAGTTGAGAGGCGGGACCTAAGAGCCAGAGCTCAACCCCCGCAAACACAACTAGGCAAGTCCACCCACACACACACACACACACACACACACACACACACACACACACACACACACACACACACACACACACACACACACACACTTATTCATTCACTCACACTAGTGTGTGTGTGTACTCCACATAGTCTGTCTTCATCTACTCCTATCAATTCCTGAGAATCTTATGTGGTGATCAAGTCCCCTCTAACTCTCTCCTGGTGACGTGAGGTTTAATTCCCGTAGTTTCTCCTTGTAGCTCATGCCCCTCAGTTCGGGTACTAGTCTAATGGCAAACCTTTCAACCTTTTCCAGTTTATTCTTATGCTAGACTAGATATGGACTCCATGCTGGAGCCGCATACTCCAGGATTGGTCTGACAATATGAAGCCTCCATAGGAATGAGTGACCACAGAGTATTGATATTTGAGTATCTGGTAGAAGTAGGGATAACCTATCAAAGGATGGGATTGGAAGGAAAAAGACTGAATTACCGAAGAGGAAGAGATGACGAGATGAGGAACTTCCTAATGGAAATACCATGGGAAACAGAACTCAGAGAAAAGACTGTACAGGATATGATGGATTATGTCACTCAGAAGTGTCAGGAGGCTGCAGACAGGTTTATCCTAGTCTAAAAAGTGAAAAATGAAAAGCAACAGAAGAATTCATGGTTCAACCAGGAATGTGCAGCAGCGAAGCAATTGAGTAAACGAACATGGCGAAACTACAGGAACAGCAGAACACCAGAGAGCAGGGAGAGATACCAGAGGGCCAGAAATGAGTACATCAGAGTGAGGAGAGAAGCAGAGACAGTATGAAAATGACAGAGTAAAGCTAAGACCCAACCAAAACTGCTCCACAGCCACATCAGGAGGAAAACAGCAGTGAAGGAACAAGTGATGAAACTGAGAAAAAGGGAGAACAGATACAGAGAACGACGAAGAGGTGTGTGAAGAACTCGACAAGAGATTCCAGGAGGTCTTCACAATAGAACAAGGAGAGGTCCCTGCACTAAATGAGGAGGCAAACCGAACAACCTTGGAGGAATTTTACCTCACCAGTGATGAGGTCAAAAGGAATCTGTTGCTGAATGTGTCAAAGGCTGTTGGGCCTGACAGAATCTCACCGTGGATTTTAAAAGAAGATGCAGCAGCACTAAGTGTGCCACACTCTATGGTGTATAATAGGTCACTGAAACGGGAGACCTTCCGGAAAGCTGGAAGACGGCTAATGCAGTCCCAATTTACAAAGGGTGACAGGCAAGAGGCACTGAACTACAGGCCAGTTTCCTTAACTTGTATACCATGCAAGGTGATGGAGAAGATTGTGAGGAAAAGTCTCGTAGAGCATCTGGAGGGAAACAGCTTTGTAACACACCACCAGCATAGATTCAGAGATGGTAGATCGTGCCTCACAGACCTAATAGAATTCTATGACCAAGCAACAAAAATTAGGCAAGAAAGAGAAGGGTGGGCATACTGCATTTTATTGGAATGTCAGAAAGCCTTTAACACGGTACCTCACAAAAGACTGTTACAAAAGTTGGAGCAGCAGGCAGGAGTAAAAGGTAAGGTGCTCCAGTGGATAAGGTAGTATCTAAGCAATAGGAAACAGCGAGTAACTGTGAGGGGGAAGACATCAGAGTGGCGAAATGTCACCAGCGGGGTCCCACAGGGCTCTGTACTCGGACCCATCCTGTTTCTAATATATGTAAACGACATTCCAGAGGGTGTAGACTCATTCCTTTCAATGTTTGCTGATGATGCAAAAATTATGAGAAGAATCAAAACAGATGAAGATGGACAGACTACAGGACGACCTGGACAAACTGGAGGAATGGTCTAGAAAATGGCTGCTAAAGTTCAACTAAGGAAAGTGTAAAGTAATGAAATTAGGAGAAGGGAGCAGAAGGCTGAACACAAGGTACCATCTGGGAGGTGAAACCCTGCAAGAATCAAATAGAAAGATCTGGGGGTTGATATCACACCGAACCTGTCTCCAGAGGCCCACATCAAAAGGATATCATCAGCGGCATTTGGTAGACGAGCCAATATAAGAACTGCCTTTAGAAACTTGCGTAAGGAATCGTTCTGGATCCTGTATACCACTTATGTAAGACCAATCCTGGAGTATGCAGCTCCAGCCTGGAGTCCATACCTAGTTAAACAAAAGACTAAGTTAGAGAAGATTCAGAGGTATGCCACCAGACTGGTTCCGGAACTGAGAGGAATGAGTTAAGAGGAAAGGCTAAAGGAGCTGAACCTCACAACCCTGGAAAACAGAAGAGTAAGGGGAGACATGATAACCACCTACAAAATTCTCAGGGGAATTGACAGGGTGGACAAAGACAAACTCTTCAGCACGGGTGGGACACTAACAAGGGGAACACAGGTGGAAACTTAGTACCCAGATGAGCCACAGAGACGTTAGAAAGAACTTTTTCAGTGTCAGAGTAGTTAATAAATGGAATGCATTAGGCAGTGTTGTGGTGGAGGCTGACTCCATACACAGTTTCAAGTGTAGATATGATAGAGCCCAGTAGGCTCATGAATCTGTACACCAGTTGATTGACAGTTGACAGGCGGGACCAAAGAGCCTGAGCTCAACCCCCGCAAACACAACTAGGTGACTAGGTGAGTACACACCCAGGAAGCAGTCCATAACAGCTGTCTAACTCCCAGGTACCTATTTACTGCTAGGTAACAGGGGCATTAGGGTGAAAAAAACTCTTCCCATTTGTCTCTGTCGGCGCCGGGAATCGAACCCGGGCCACAGGATTATAAGTCCGGCGCACAGTCCACTCAGCTACCAGACCCATTACAGAGAGGGGTGTATGTGTGAGAAGGAGAGGAGGTGAGGGGGAAGAGTGTTACACTAACCTGCTTCTTCATTTTGTATATGAGCGTTTATGTAGAGAATTGTCGACGGTTTTATGGAGTTTATGAAGATATAATGTACCAGACTCCTGTCCTTACTGATCTTCGTAACTGTGGTATACAGGAACTTGTGCACCTTTTCAGAAGTTGTTCTCAGCAGGTGTTCCAAGACAGTTTTTCCTTTAGTCTTCAGCACCGCGGGAGATACACGTCGGTGACTGGTGTAAGCTTGACTTGATCTCTTCATCTCTTGTTGGTACAAAGTTTGCATTTTTCTCTACATGTGCTGAAGATCTCCAATTATCGCTGCATATTGTAGTTAATGGGTTACGTTGTGTTGTTGTGTATGGAGGAGATCGAACCCGCTACCCTGACCGTCTCAAATACACACTCAATATCCAGCCCAGCCTCCTGTTTCGGTAGTACTTGTAGTAACGATGAGGACCATAGTACATATACCCACCTACAACGCAGCTAAAAAGTAGAAATCTGTACTATTGAATTTGGACAAACCGGAAAAGATTTTCTGTGTTACTAAGACAAACTAACTTATCATTTATTAGCCCTAGGAAGGTTATGTGATGCCTAAATTAGTACATATGTGCGCTGTACTAGGCCTAAGAATGTTTTTCAGATTAATTTTTTCGGACTATAAAGTGAATAGTACCAAATTCTACTATCTAATTGCTTATTACGTCAATATTTGCACTATGGTGCACATAGTTACAAAAACTAGTATGTAAACAGGGGGATGGGGTTGTACTATACTTAATATTAGGTTGATGAGGGTGTGGTGACTGGAGTGTGCATGGTATCCGTGCTGCGTCAGTAACCATGGCGACGTGTGGGCTGGTTGTAGAGCCTTGCTCCAGACTGGTCACTAGACCCATCACCGTCTCCCACACTACCTCACTCTTACATGGTGTCTCCACCCTCCTCTCCCCCCGGACACCGCTACACCCTATTTCTCTTCTCAACACTTCCTCCAACCTTTTGTTTAATTCGTGTGTGTGTGTGTACTCGTCTAGTGGTGCTTGCGGGGGTTGAGCTTTCTCTCTTTGCTCCCGCCTCTCGACCGTCTATCAACTGATGTACAGATTCCTGAGCCTACTGGGCTCTATCATATCAACATTTGAAACTGTGTATGGAGTCTGCCTCTATCACATCACTACCTAATGAATTCCATTTGTTAACTATTGACACTGATAAAATTCTTTTCTTTCAGTGACATCTTTGGGTACTAAGTTTCCACCTGTGTCCCCTTGTTCGTGTTCCACCCGTGCTGAAGAGTTTGTCACCCTGTCAATTTCCCTGAGAATTTTGTAGGGGGTTATCATATCTCCCCTTACTCTTCTGTTTTCCAGGGACATGAGGTTCAGCTCCTTTAGCCTTTCCTCGTAGCTCATTCCTCTCAGTTCCGGGACGAGTCTGGTGGCATACCGCTGCATCTTTCCTGTCATGTGTTTAACTAGGTATGAACTCCAAGCTAGAGCTGCATACCCAAGGATTGGTCTGACATAGGTGGTATATAGGGTCCTGGACGATTTCTTAAAGTTTCTAAAGGCACTTCTTATGTTGGCCATTCTAGCATTTGCCGCTGATGATATCCTTTTGATGTGGGCCTCTGGGGACAGGTTCGGTGTGATAACCCCCAGATCTATTTCTATTTGACTCTTGCAGGATTTCACCTCCCAGATGGTACCTTGTGTTCAGACGGTACCTTGTGCTCCCTTCGCCCAATTTCATTCTCACTTTCCTGAGTTGAACTTTAGTAGCCATTTTCTAGACCATTCCTCCAGTTTCTCCAGGTCGTCCTATAGTCTGTCTTTCATTATGTCTTGATTCTTCTCGTATTTTTTTGCATCATCAGCAAACATTGAGAGGAATGAGTCTATACCCTCTGGAAGGTAGTTTACATACAACTGAAACAGGATGGGTCCAAGACTTTGATAAGGCTTTAGCGGAAAGCGCGCGCGCGCGTATGTGTGTGTGAATGACTCATAATGGTCATAAGAGACATTATGGTACAAGCAGATAAAAATAAATCTCGATTGTTGGTACTGGGGAACTTCAACTTTAAAGCAATAGACTGGAAGGTCTACGAAGCAAGACTGGAGGACATTTGAACAGGCAGATTTGTAAACCTCATTCTGGAGACATTAATGTATCAACACGTCAAGCAGGTGTTTTGACCCCGTGCAGTGTGTGTTCACCTAGTTGTGTTTGCGGGGGTTGAGTTTTGATCTTTCGGCCCGCCTCTCAACTGTTAATTAACTGTTTACTAACTACTTTTTTCACACCACACACATATACACACCAGGAAGCAGCCCGTGACAGCGGACTAATTCCCAGGTACCTATTTACTGCTAGGTAACAGGGGCATTCAGCGTGAAAGAAACGAAACGAATATGTCTTCGAAATCTTTGTCTTATTCATGTTTTTGAAGGCTCGGACACCCGCCATTCATGTCTGTTTTCCCATTCATGTGTCGGAAGATAATACTGAGATGGAACTTCAGTGAACGTCTTTTATTTGCCAAGTTTTAAGCAGTCCGGCCTTTTCTCTCGTAAGTTCTCAGTGATCCTATTATAAAGACTAGTTTATTGTTTACTTAGAGATATACCATCTATTTCACCTTGTTTTAAGTTTAGTGAGGCAACGTTGTGTAAGAATACAGTAACTGCAGAGGGCCTATTGCACCATGCGATGAGTCTCTTTATTTATATGAATATACTTATATATACAAGAGTTCTTACATCTTGTATAGCCACTATACATCTTGTATAGCCACTATACATCTTGTATAGCCACTATACATCTTGTATAGCCACTATACATCTTGTATAGCCACTATACATCTTGTATAGCCACTAGTACGCACAGCGTTTCCGGTAAGTCCCCAATTCTAATTTTCCCTGGAATACGACCCCCAAGTCGTTTAACAACCAAGTACTCATTCACTGCCAGAATACGAACCCTGGCCAAATGTTCGCGAAGCGCCGTGCGAGTGTTTTACCATTGCGCCACGGGGACTGCTAAATTTAATTGGTATCTGCGTTTGTTGCTCATCTGTGTGAGTGTGGCTGTGTATGTTGGCCGTATTGTCCAGAGCAGTTGCCCGCGACCTTCTAGTCTATCATTAAATCTACTTTTTCAACTGTCTGAAGTTCACTTCACCTTCTTTTACTGCCTCGTTCCATTCCCCCTATCTTCAGTCTGTCGCAAACTAATAGCTTAAATCTGTTTATTCGTTCCCCTGATGCTGAATTCTTATTGAATTTGAATGTGTCCACGTTGTCTATTAGGTTAGGTTACCTTTAGTATTTTGCCTCTATGGATATGGTTCTTCCTCTTGCTTCATTAATACCAGTGCCTTACCAGTGCCTTAGCATTTACTCATGCTCAAATACCAACGTTCTGGCACCAATTGAATCGTAAATTATACATTGTTTATGAGCGTGTTGAAAAAGTGAGATTGTTTTTATCTTTTGAAAACTTGTTGAAGTTTTGTATAAAAATGAAAGTTCGTAACGAAAAAAAAATTACTTTTGAGTCAGAGTAATCCTGGCTGACATATCGTGTACACAATAAACACAATGTTATTAGTTTGCCAGCTCGCGCGCGCGCATACACACACACACACACACACACACACACACACACACACACACACACACACACACACACACACACACTCACACTCACACTCACACTCACACTCACTCACACTTACTTAAATATGCCAAAACTGGAAGACAGAAGAAAAAGAGGTGATATGATCACTACATACAAAATAGTAACAGGAATGATAAAATCGATAGGGAAGATTTCCTGAGACCTGGAACTTTAAGAACAAGAGGTCATAGATATAAACTAGCTAAACACAGATGCCGAAGAAATGTAAGAAAATTCACTTTCGCAAACATAGTGGTAGACGGTTGAAACAAGTTAAGTGAGAAGGTGGTGGAGGCCAAGACCGTCAGTAGTTTCAAAGCGTTATATGACAGAGTGCTGGGAAGACGGGACACCACGAGCGTAGCTCTCATCCTGTAACTACACTTAGGTAATTACACACACACACACACACACACACACACACACACACACATGTGAGATATTAGAAAGAACTTTTTTAGTGTCAGAGTGGTTGACAAATGGAATGCATTAGGGGGTGATGTGGTGGAGGCTGACTCCATACACAGTTTCAAGTGTAGATATGATAGAGCCCGATAGGCTCAGGAATCTGTACACCTGTTGATTGACGGTTGAGAGGCGGGACCAAAGAGCCAGAGCTCAACCCCCGCAAACACAACTACGTGAGTACACACACCCACCCAGACCCCCAGCATCGCCACACGTCCGCCCTTCCTAATTCTCCTGTCACGTCTCCAAACTGAGTAGCCCCTTAGAAATACGATCTTGGGAAGTAAGCGTGTGTGTACTCGCCTATTTGTACTCAAATAGGTGAGTACAAATAGGTGGAAATTGAAAACAAATTAGTAACAGTTGATTGACAGTTGAGAGGCGGGCAGAAAGAGCAGAGTTCAACCCTCGCAAGCTCAACTAGGTGAATGCACCCACATGCTTACTTCCCAAGGTCATATTCCTAAGGGGCTACTCAGTTTGGAGACGTGACAGGAGAATTAGGAAGGGCGGACGTGCGGCTGTGCTAGTGAAAGAGCACCTGAAGGTAGGAGTTAATAATCGACAAAAGTTGATACGTAATGGCATTGCAGGTCTGGAATCAGGATGATAAACTGATAATTGTAAATGCCTACAGCCCACCAGCAAGCAACACATTGACAAAGGAAGAACTGGATGACAAACTAGAGGGCCTCATAATGGTCATGAGAGAGATTATGGTACAAGCACATAAAATAAATCACGATTGTTGGTACTGGGAGACTGCAACTTTAAAGCAATAGACTGGAAGGTCTAAGAAGCAAGACTGGAGGACATTTGGACAGGCAGATTTGTAAACCTCATTCTGGAGACGTTAATGTATCAACACGTCAAGCAGGTGTTATGACCCCGTGTAGACTTTGTGGAACGAGTCTACCCTAGTGAGCTATTCTGCCGACCGGACCTGATTAAGAAGTCAGATGAAAAATGTTTTCTCAATTATTTAATATGTATGTCAGTGAGTAATATCAGGATATGAGCAGAGGATGGGCATTGGTAATAATGACATGAAACTAGATGTCGATACTGTGGGGACGTGACGTGAGGCTAGCAGGAGGTCGTGACCTCACTTGAGTCTCAACTGTCGTCAGAGATGGTTGTACTTTGTTGATTCTCCCGGAATAAGTAAGAATATAGTTCCCCGTGTTAGTGCTGGAGTGAAGACTACTTGTCTGCAAGTGTGAGGGAGCTGTCGGGGACATAGCACACCATATCTCTGTGATTTTGATAAATTAGAGGCGGCCTGAAAATGAATGTTGGGCGCCTTGGGTGAAACTCTAATTGTTGTGCCTTCAAGGGGTAGGAAGTAAGCAGGCGTTTGTTGTGGAGCCTGCCAGGCGACGTTGTGAACTCAAGTCGTGGACTGGAGGAAGCCTTGTAAAGCAGTCCCGAGGCATTTTTGTGAGCTGCCTATGTGAGCGCCATGTTTGAGCTCCAGTAAGTGAGCGTCCTCACGCCAGAGATTTCGACAATTTGATTGGGAAGGAGTTCGTGGAGAAACTTCGAGGTTAGTGAAGAAGTTAATGAAGGAACTTCGAGGCTGGAGAAGAAGTGTATGTTGAACTCTGTGGTAGAGCAGAACTCCATAGTGAGGAGTTGATTTCAAGCATTGTAGAAGAGCTACGTGTGTCTGTGGAATCAGTGGTGAAGCATCACTGATGCAGGCGATGAGTCACAATAACGTTGCTAAAGTAAGTTGACCAAGACAACACCCTAGAAGGTGAAGGGACGACGACGTTTCGGTCTGTCCTGGACCATTCTCAAGTAGATTGACTTGAGAATGGTCCAGGACGGACCGAAACGTCGTCGTCCCTTCACCTTCTAGTGTGTGGTCTGGTCAAAAGCATCACTGATGTTGGATTAGGATTTCCTTGTGCAGCAGATTGAGAGAACTGCTGAAGTGCCTTTCCTGATATTTTGGAGGTCCTAGAGATGTATAGTGGTGGTGAGCCTCTAGGAGCAGAACAGAGGTCCATGATGGACACACATAATTGAATAAGGGGAGTGCTTGAATACTTATTGCCATGTAAGACGCAGTGTAAGGTGAGAGATTGATTTCTTTTTTTGTTAGGGGATACTTGTGTAGATGTTTCTGGTGTTTCAGCCCCGAGCTGAGTTTGATACACTTTTAGGGTTGAGGATACAGTATTGTTTTGTCAGGATTTCGGCCCCATTTATTGAGGGAGTAGTAAGTGATAAGCAAAGAGTTGAGCAGCCACTTGATATGGACAGTTGGTGAGGCCAGGGTATGACAATGGAATGCTACTGGGTGCAGGCGATGAGTCACAATAACGTGGCTGAAGTATGTTGACCAGACCACACACTAGAAGTTGAAGGGACGACGACGTTTCGGTCCGTCCTGGACCATTCTCAAGTCGATTGTGATGAGGACAGGTAGGGACAGGCAAGAAATAGGCAAGAGAGCTGAGGAGGAAAGTAAGGTGTAGGAGATAGTAGTAATAATGAGAACTGCAGAAGGCCTATTGGCCCATACGAGGCAGCTCCTATTATAACTACCGAAGGAGATGGTAATAGGAATAAGAAGAGGATAGCAAGGGTGCGTAGGAGAAGACAATGCACAGAAAAAGGGAGAAGAGAGAAAGAAAAGGAAAGAGAAAAAAAGAAAGATAAATGGAAGGGGTAAGCTTATGTTAAGTCACGTTTGTTAGAAAGATTAGAGCATTTGAGTATATACTGTGAAAGGGAAGAGTCCACAGCAACAAAGCCAGGACTCAAGTTCATGTTGGGTACATTGTGTATAAGAGCCGATTCTACAAGACGGCGTCTGTGTAGAGTAGAGGCAGGAAAGCTTATTTTGGAGGAAGACCAATCAATGGGATGATTAGAATCCCTCACACGGCAGAAGAGAGCATTGTTAGTGTCTGCAGACTTAACACTTCTCTTGTGTTCTTTAAGTCTGTCATTCAGTGTACGGCCAGTTTCGCCAAAGTATTGGAGAGGACAAGATGAACAGGGAATAGAGTAGACACCAGCAGCATTAGAAGCAGGAAGAGCAGTGTGAACTACGAAGTGTGTTAGTTTGTCGAAAGGCGAGTTTAATGTCAAGAGGACGAAAGGTATTGGTAAAAGTTTTGAGTTCAGATATGAAGGGAAGGCATAGTACAGTGCTACTAGTGTTGGAAGCAGGTTTAGGATGAAAGAAATTTCGTTTAGCTTGAGAGTAGGCACAGTTGATGAAATGCAAAGGATAACCAAGGCGAGAGAATGATTTGTAGATAAAGGCATGGTCCAGGACGGACCGAAACGTCGTCGTCCCTTCAACTTCTAGTGTGTGGTCTGGTCAACATGCTACTGGGTAGTAGTAGGATAGTGTGTTGTATGATAACGTTCTATTTTGTTATGTATTATGTATGTTTTCTTTGTATATGGAATGTACATGTTAGCTGGGTTTTGCTCTTGTCCTGATGAGGTTTCCCAGAAAGCGGGAGAGAGCGAGAGAAAGAGGGTCTTGCCTGCGGACAAGGTGGCAGAAGATACTAATTCACGAAAGGGGGATTTAGGAGATCATTCCAAACAATTAGAGAGTAGGGAATCACGGCGGCTCGAGTAGGGTGTGTCCACAAGACAACTAGGCCAGTTTTGGAGCCGCATCCCTAAATGTATGATGATGAACCCCTCTCCAAGGTCAAGAGCCATACTGGGAGATCTAGGTAAATTACAAGCGCTCCAGTGTCTATTGCTGGTCGATCGACGGTAGCGGGAGTGTGGCTGCCGAGGTCGGTTGTTTGTTCCGTCAGAGAGTAGTTGGGGACGTTGTCCTCCTGTACACAAGTAACAATCTGGTGCAACAACTAGAGCTCTCTTTTGGAGGTTTAAGTCCCTAAAGCCCCAATCCCCTCAGGGCAGAACACAGCCCACAAGAATGAGGAAAGGGGATGTTCCGCCAATACTGGATCTAATATTCACCAGGAAAGAAGAGATATTTTATATCCAGTACCTTCCTCCCTTGGGAAAGAGTGATCATGTCCTGTTGGACATTAAATATACTTTGCGATATAATCTTGGAGAATGGAGACATTAAAAACAGTTGATAAACTCGATTTCAAGAGAGGACTATGGAGAACTTAGCAAATTCTTTAATTTAATTGGATAGACATGTTGCTAGGCAAGGAAGGAAATGAGATATATGCCAAATTTAGTGAAATATATGAAGGCACACAAAAATTCATACCAAAACAGAGACGTAGAACCAGAAAACAGGATTAGTTAAACATAAATTGTGATAGGGCCAGAGAAGAGGCCTAACCCTCAAACATACCAGCACTACAAGCAAACAAGAAACAAATACACAGCAGTGAGGAGAGAGGCAGAAGGGAACTTTGAGAAAGGGGGGTATCTTTTTGAGGTTATCTTGATGATTTCGGGGCTTTTTAGTGTCCCCGCGGCCCGGTCCTCGACCAGGCCTCCACCCCCAGGAAGCAGCCCGTGACAGCTGACTAACACCTAGGTACCTATTTTACTGCTAGATAACAGGGGCATAGGGTGAAAGAAACTCTGCCCATTGTTTCTCGCCGGCGCCTGGGATCGAACCCAGGACCACAGGATCACAAGTCCAGTGTGCTGTCCGCTCGGCCGACCGGCTCCCGACCGGGGTAGCAGACAAATGCAAAACAGATAAACACCTTTTCTATAATTTCATTAAAAGTAAGTTGCATGTAAAGGATAAAATTAAAAGATCGGGAATGGGGAAACAGGTTTACTGAGAATGAACAAATGTATATAACACTAAATGAACAGTTCCAAAGTGTGTGTACAAAATGAGGATTTCAGAAAGCCGGACCCAATGCCAATTCCAGAGCAAGCCGTAGAATACATAGAGGTATCTCAAGACGAAGTGTGAAAATTACTCGGGGACGGGGTGGTGGGGGGGGGGGGGCAAGGAAGAAATAAAGCAGTTGGACCAGATGAAGTTTCACCTTGGGTGCTGCGAGAATGAGCAACTGAGCTGAGCATTCCATTCCAAGTAATATTCCAGACATCCTTGTGCACAGGAATCCGAACAAATATTAGAAAGTTTCTTTTTGCAAACAGTGGTAGACTCAGGAAGCACCCTGACGACAAGCTGACTAACTCCTGAGTACCTACTTATTACTAGGTGAACAGGCCATAAGGTGATAGGAAATGCGCCCAACCATTTCTGCCCCGCTCGGAATTCGAACCCGGAATTCTAGATTGCAAGTCGAGAACGAACCCGGAATTCTAGATTGCAAGTCGAGAACGAACCCGGAATTCTAGATTGTAAGTCGAGAACGAACCCGACTATACTACCGGGGCCCTCTACACAAGAAGGAAAATGACCGTGAACAACGAAGTGCGTACAGTACGAAAGAGGGGAGATGAACTTAGAAGAAATTGAAGGCATTTCGCCTGGAACTAAATGCCAGTTTCCGTGAAGTGTTCACAAATGAGCCCAGAACAGCTCCCAGTGCTAGAAGTGAAGGTAACTCTAGATGATAGACTGACAAATATTAAGGCAACAGCAGAAGAAGTAATGAGGCGACTGGTATCACTAGATGAAACTAAAGCTATTGGACCAGACAATGTATCAAGAGTTAAAAGCAGCAACACCAGAGACTCTTGGCATACCACTAGTATTCATCTTTAATGATTCGTTTGCGAAGGGAGAATTGCCCAGTTCCTGGAAGAACTACCAATATATATAGAGGAGTAGCTTAACTCCAGACCAGTGTCACTGACAAGCATCCCGTGTAAAGTACTCGAAAGAATAACAAAAATAAGACAAGTTCCACACCTAGAGAGAATTATTCATGTAAACTAACAATAGCATCGTTTTAGGGAAAGGAAATCATTCCTATGGAACCTACTGGAGTTCTATGATAAAGTTGCGAAAATAAGTCAGGACAGGGAGGATTGTGCTGATTGTGCGTTTCTAGACTACCAAAAAAGGCTGTAATACAGTTCCTCGCAAGAGATTAATATAAAATTTGTAAGGCAGGCGGCAGGAAGTAGAAGGGCACTGACATGGGTAAGGGAATAACTTATAGGCAGGAGTCTGAGTCACAGTGAAGGGTGAAAAGTCAAACTGGCGTAGAATAACAAGCTGGGGTACCTTAGGACCTGTACCGGGGCTCGTATTATTTCTCATATGTTAATGATCACTCTATAAGAGCCCTGTATGTCGATGTTTGCAGATGATGCAAAATTAATGTTAAGGGTCGACCCAGATGAGGTTTGTAACATTTTTCCAAGATGACCGAGACAAACTTCAGAGTTGGTCCGGGAAATGGATTCTAGACTTTAACCTAGAATTCTGTCACCTAGACTAAGTTTAGGTGACAGAAATGGTAACAGGTGACCGGAGACCAGAAGGAAGGTACAGTGAAGAGAAACTACCTCCCTATAATGCTTAGAGAAAAAACCTGGGAGTGAATTTAACATCAAAACCTATATCCATAGGCACATATAAAAGATATCAGCAGCATACTCTGCACTAGCAAAAGTCAAATCATTCAAGAACCTTAATAAGGCGGCATATAAGTCTCTGTACATAACCTACGAGAGACCAGTCTTGGAGTATGTTGCCCAACAGTGGAGCTTGATCTAAAAAAAAATAAACTAGAAGATTCAGAAAGTTTGAAACGAGGTTAGTCCCTGAATTGCCAGGAATAGGGGGATGAAGGACTGAAAGAACTAGACCTGAGGTTACTAGGAAAGACGGGAGGGTTGTGACGCGATATAAATAACAATAGAACAAGAGGGGCATGGATGGCAGCTTGAAACTCGGATGAGTCAGCGATATTAGAAAGTTTTATTTTCGCGTAATAGTTGGAAATGGAATGAAGTAAAGGAACAGGTTGTAGAATCTAACCATTTATAATTTTAATATATATATGATAGGGAAATAGGTCAGGAGACCGAGGCCTGCCGAGGCCATTAGACAATCGCCGACTAGTGAGGCGGGGTCCAAAAGGGATCGATCTTGCAGTCACAAATATGAGAGTTGAAAAAGAAGAGCGCGCGCGCGCACACCTTATCGGCTTGGTGCCTTCTTTTGATAATTACATAAGTTTGCCAGCCTCAGGTGTGGCCCCTGAGACCAGGCGCACGTGGCTCAACCAGTTAGAGGCAACACTGTGCTAGAAAAACGATGATGGATGTTGGCCAATAAATGTTAAACTGGCAACGATGAAATAAGAGAAGAACAATAACTACGGGTGTGGGAATAAGCCGGGAGGTGGAGTGACGGCCTTGGTCCCAGCAGCGCCACCCGGGCAACACAACACGGACACAAGGACTGCCAGCATAAGTAAGGAGAGTTAAAATGTCAGACATGTCCCGAGCACACAGGTACTGGCAGCAGGCACCACCTCCACAACCTCCCGAAGACCAACACTACCAGTCATCCACCCACCTCGGCTCCAAACTTTCTTCACCCCAAGTCACCATCCACCCATTCCTCCTTCCTTCCTGTGTTCCCCACACATCTCCTGAACCCCCGTACCACCACCACCTCGCTCTCCCCACTGCCTCCTCCTCTCTGCTCCCTTCTGCTTCATATTTCCACCCCTCCACACTGATTGTGTATTTCACCGAACCCTGTGTGTCTGTCAACACCATCCCCCGCACGAAACTGGCGCCTGCCGTGCCCGCGGGGACCGAGGCCTGCCGTGCCCGCGGGGACCGAGGCCTGCCGTGCCCGCGGGGACCGAGGCCTGCCGTGCCCGCGGGGACCGAGGCCTGCCGTGCCCGCGGGGACCGAGGCCTGCCGTGCCCGCGGGGACCGAGGCCTGCCGTGCCCGCGGGGACTATTATGTGGTCCCGCTGCACTGACAGGATCTTCAGGCCCACCAGGAGGACATTGTCCCCAAGGTGCACCGCTCTGTGTCCTCTCCCCCTCAGGCACGAGTTGTGATACATTCTCTGTGTTCCTTTGTTTTCTTGAGTGTTAGCACTCATTACGAACACTTGTGTAAAAGAATTAACCCCTTCGCATTGCTGCTTTAATTAACCTAATGAGACTAATCTCAAATTACTTTGGTTGTTTTGTAATATGTCGACATACGTCTGTTACATAGGCGTCATGTCCAATTTTCGGACTACAGAGTTCAGCCGTCAGTGTGTAAAATGAAACCTCTAGTCGCCATTTTGTAAATTAGCTTCTACGGCCGCCAGCGGTCAAATTAGCGATGCACAAAATAATATATAAATACAGGTGCACAAAGCCTGTTGGTCAATACAAGGCAGCCACTGTTGTTGGTCCCCATACGAGGCAGCCACTGTTGTTGGTCCCCATACGAGGCAGCCACTGTTGTTGGTCCCCATACGAGGCAGCCACTGTTGTTGGTCCCCATACGAGGCAGCCACTGTTGTTGGTCCCCATACGAGGCAGCCACTGTTGTTGGTCCCCATACGAGGCAGCCACTGTTGTTGGTCCCCATACGAGGCAGCCACTGTTGTTGGTCCCCATACGAGGCAGCCACTGTTGTTGGCCCCCATACGAGGCAGCCACTGTTGTTGGCCCCCATACGAGGCAGCCACTGTTGTTGGTCCCCATACGAGGCAGCCACTGTTGTTGGTCCCCATACGAGGCAGCCACTGTTGTTGGTCCCCATACGAGGCAGCCACTGTTGTTGGTCCCCATACGAGGCAGCCACTGTTGTTGGTCCCCATACGAGGCAGCCACTGTTGTTGGTCCCCATACGAGGCAGCCACTGTTGTTGGTCCCCATACGAGGCAGCCACTGTTTTTGGCCCCCATACGAGGCAGCCACTGTTGTTGGCCCCCATACGAGGCAGCCACTGTTGTTGGCCCCCATACGAGGCAGCCACTGTTGTTGGCCCCCATACGAGGCAGCCACTGTTGTTGGCCCCCATACGAGGCAGCCACTGTTGTTGGCCCCCATACGAGGCAGCCACTGTTGTTGGTCCCCATACGAGGCAGCCACTGTTGTTGGCCCCCATACGAGGCAGCCACTGTTGTTGGCCCCCATACGAGGCAACTATATTTGTTATAGTTGCCCTGACATATACTATTTACACCAAATCCAACTCGTGCATAGCTTACACGTATATAGGTATAACACAATTCCACAACCCAATGTGTTACGTTACCCGGTAAGTTGCTGATTAAATCAGTTGTGTAATTGCGTTGCACGTTGATGCTGCCGTCAAAACATTAATATTTAGACTGTGTTGCTTCTCCGTTGCAGGAACAGTATTGGTTACTCAGGTTGTGGAAAGGTTGCTGGCTTACCTCCACACAGGCCAAAATATAATTTCTATAATATAACACATTTTATGACTAAACTCGCTGAATCCTCTGTTATTCCTTCACCCACCATGTTGTATGGGAGTAGGGAGCCGGTGGCTGAGCGGACAGAACACTGGATGTGTGATCCTGTGGTCCCGGGTTCGATCCCGGGCGCCGGCGAGAATCAATGGGTAGAGTTTCTTTCACCCTGATGCCCCTGTTACCTAGCAGTAAATAGGAACCTGGGAGTTAGTCAGCTGTCACGGGCTGCTTCCTGGGGGTGGAGGCCTGGTCGAGGACCGGGCCGCGGGGACACTAAGCCCCGAAATCATCTCAAGATAACCTCAAGATATGGTTGTGGAGCCGGCCTGATGGACGTGTTGGTTGAGCCGGCCTGATGGACGTGTTGATTGAGCCGGCCTGATGGACGTGTTGGTTGAGCCGGCCTGATGGACGTGTTGGTTGAGCCGGCCTGTTGGGACATGGTGGTGGTGGTGTCAGCCTGTTGGGACATGGTGGTGGTGGTGTCAGCCTGTTGGGACATGGTGGTGGTGGTGTCAGCCTGTTGGGACATGGTGGTGGTGGTGGTGTCAGCTGTTGGGACATGGTGGTGGTGGTGTCAGCTGTTGGGACATGGTGGTGGTGGTGTCAGCCTGTTGGGACATGGTGGTGGTGGTGTCAGCTGTTGGGACATGGTGGTGGTGGTGTCAGCCTGTTGGGACATGGTGGTGGTGGTGTCAGCCTGTTGGGACATGGTGGTGGTGGTGTCAGCCTGTTGGGACATGGTGGTGGTGGTGTCAGCCTGTTGGGACATGGTGGTGGTGGTGTCAGCCTGTTGGGACATGGTGGTGGTGGTGTCAGCTGTTGGGACATGGTGGTGGTGGTGTCAGCCTGTTGGGACATGGTGGTGGTGGTGTCAGCCTGTTGGGACATGGTGGTGGTGGTGTCAGCTGTTGGGACATGGTGGTGGTGGTGTCAGCCTGTTGGGACATGGTGGTGGTGGTGTCAGCCTGTTGGGACATGGTGGTGGTGGTGTCAGCCTGTTGGGACATGGTGGTGGTGGTGTCAGCCTGTTGGGACATGGTGGTGGTGGTGTCAGCCTGTTGGGACATGGTGGTGGTGGTGTCAGCCTGTTGGGACATGGTGGTGGTGGTGTCAGCCTGTTGGGACATGGTGGTGGTGGTGTCAGCCTGTTGGGACATGGTGGTGGTGGTGTCAGCTGTTGGGACATGGTGGTGTGTGCCTGTTGGGACATGGTGGTGTCAGCCTGTTGGGACATGGTGGTGTCAGCCTGTTGGGACATGGTGGTGGTGGTGTCAGCCTGTTGGGACATGGTGGTGTGTGCCTGTGTAGGGTTGATAGAGCTCCCCCCCCCCCCCCCCACCCTCGGCTTCAGCCGTGACCAGTGTGTTGATGTCCTCAGTGCCCCACACTACCTCCCCCTCCCCCCCCCTTCTGCCTCAGCCGTGCGTGCCACCCCTGCAGCAAGAACAGGTTCAGTCCCCCAGCACCCGGGCCATATCTTGCCTCAAATTTCTTTCGTTGAATCGCAATACAAAACATTGTTCCCTTATCACATCGTTACTTAAGTGCTTGACTAAATAAACTGCTTGTTTCCGAAGATGTTGTGCCACCATGTCTTCGTCTTAACAGGAAGCTTGTTCCACTCGTTTAAGATTTAAGAGAGTCGTTTCCCCAAGAGTGCGCGTGTATGACTTTGACCCAAAAGGTCAGAAGACATGGCGAGGCGGAAGCGGTCTTCAGGCAACACCTTGTGAACTTTTCAAGATGATTAAACAAAACACCGAGGCGAGGCGACGCAAGGGGCGGGCGAGGCGACGCAAGGGGCGGGCGAGGCGACGCAAGGGCAGCCTTAGAGAACATCCAGGAGGTCAGAGGTCAGTGTTGAACCTCGGCTATAGATCAGTGCGCGTTACAGACCTGACGCGCCTTATAGACATACTTAGGCTAAGTCATTCCTTAAAACGTTTTCTATTGCCAAAACGTTTAAGGTGTAGACCCCCGTATAGCGAACAATTCCTTGTCGAGCTTTCTGTTCTATCTCGCCCCTTCCCCACCCCACCCCCCGATGTATCTGCACTCCCCAATGTAGCTCCTCCCCCTGTTGTATCTCACCTCCCTTGATGTATTACACCCACTATTGTATCTCGTCCCTCTGTTATATCCCATCCCTTGTTGTATATCACCCCTGGTTGTATCTCGCCCCCCTTTTGTATCTTCCCCTGTTGTATCTAACCCATCCTATTGTATCTCATATACCCTGTTGTATCTCGCCCCTGTTGTATCACCCATCCTATTGTATCTCATATACCCTGTTGTATCTCACCCAACCGTTGTATCTCACCCATAAAATGAGAACAGTAAGAATAACAGGTAAAGAAGGGCGATGGGTATTTAATTTCTTGTCAAAGAGAATGGAAAGAGTGAGTCAGTCCAACAATATCAGGGTCAAGCACAGTGCAAAGTCCAGTACCCCGGGGCACAGTCCTTGCCCCTCGGCTGTCTCTCGTGTTTATTATATCAGATATATACAAAAAATACAAATCAAAGCTTCGTGTCATTCTTTGTGGACGATACAAAAATCTGCTTGAAAATTACTTTTGTAGAAAACATTGACAAACTACAAGCTGATGTCAGTCTTCCATTGGGCAAATATCGTAATATTTAACAGTAACAATTTCCAGGTACCTAAGTATGGTAGGATTAAAGAACTAAAATAGTGTACAATGCAGCCATGTCTACTCAGAAGGAACACATGGGGTAAAGGATCTGGAAATAATGTCAGACGACCTAATGTTTAGTGATTATAACCAACTAAATATAGTCTGCCAGGAGAATGATAGGATGGATTATGAGAACCTTCACATCCAGGGATGCCACTACAATGCTCCGACTTTTTAAATCACTTGTGCTTTGCTGCCTTGAGTACTGCTCCATTCTCACTTCTCCCTTCAGAGCAAGAGAGATTGTAGAAATAGAGGGAATACAGAGAACATACACGGCACGGATAGATACGATAAAATACCTAAACTATTGTAACCGTCTTTCGAACTCTCAAAATGAATTCTCTAGAAAGAGGTGTCATTATAATATATCTATTATATGCGAGATATTTGGGAAATACTGGAATGCCACGTCCTAAAATTTTTACATTAAAATAACAACATACTGGAGGGAAAGATATGGCAGGAAATGCAAAATAGACCAGTTGAAGAGTAGAGGTGCCATCAGAGGCACAATCAAGGTGCCACTGTCTGAACATCAAAGGTCCACGACTATTCAGTATTCTCCCAGCAAACATAGGAAATATTGCTAGGTACAAAAGTGGAGGTCTTAAAAATAGACACGTTCCTTCAAGAAGCACTGAACCATTATCCACTACTGGGTTGTGGTGGAAATGTTGGCCTGCGGGCCGCTCCAAGCAACAGGCTGTTGGATCAAGCTATTTAGGAGTCAAGCCCGGTCCCAGACCAAGCTTTGGGAGTAGAAGAACTTCCAGAACTGGCTTCAGGTATTGAACCTCACCTGTTGTTCAACCTGTGCTCTCACCAAGAACCCCTCACCGCGCAAATATTCCTTCTCCACGCCTCGCCTACACCCAGCACAGGTAATCCCCCGTGGAAACACTCCCCCAACACAAAAATTCTCTTCTACCTTCACAAAGATTGGCTTTCATTGGGCGCGCTAAATACTAATCTTGGTCTTGTGATGCTCTCCCTCAGATAGCCAACGTGTTGCCATTAAACAGATTTATCGCATCGCTGATTTCATCTCTGCCATTACTCACACATTTAACAAAATCCTCTGTCTCTCCCCCCCCCTCTCTCCTCTCTCCCCTTTCTCTTCTCTCTCTGAATTTGCTTACCATTCTCTCATCCTTCTGTCTTGTTATTCTCTCTTCTCCCTCTCCATTCCTAGCACTCTCACCGTCTTCTCTAGCGTTAGGTTTGAAAATGACAGCTGTTTCTTGTGTTCTCAATTTTCGGTGTAAAGGAGACTATTTACTGCTTATTGCCCCCTTTTTTGTTCTCAAGTTTGGCCATTACCCACGAGGATGGTTTATATGTGCCCCCTCTGTTCTCCCAGCTGCCTCCCTCACTCTTATCACACACTATATGTTCCCCCTCTGTTCTCCCAGCTGCCCCCCTCACTCTTATCACACACAATATGTGCCCCCTCTGTTCTCCCAGCTGCCTCCTTCACTCTTATCACACAC
>NC_091211.1:15976383-15981383 GCF_040958095.1 Procambarus clarkii
CTGCTGTGGGGTGTGTGGAGCCACAGGGAGCTGCTGTGGGGTGTGTGGAGCCACAGGGAGCTGCTGTGGGGTGTGTGGAGCCACAGGGAGCTGCTGTGGGGTGTGTGGAGCCACAGGGAGCTGCTGTGGGGTGTGTGGAGCCACAGGGAGCTGCTGTGGGGTGTGTGGAGCCACAGGGAGCTGCTGTGGGGTGTGTGGAGCCACAGGGAGCTGCTGTGGGGTGTGTGGAGCCACAGGGAGCTGCTGTGGGGTGTGTGGAGCCACAGGGAGCTGCTGTGGGGTGTGTGGAGCCACAGGGAGCTGCTGTGGGGTGTGTGGAGCCACAGGGAGCTGCTGTGGGGTGTGTGGAGCCACAGGGAGCTGCTGTGGGGGGTGTGGAGCCACAGGGAGCTGCTGTGGGGGGTGTGGAGCCACAGGGAGCTGCTGTGGGGGGTGTGGAGCCACAGGGAGCTGCTGTGGGGGTGTGGAGCCACAGGGAGCTGCTGTGGGGGGTGTGGAGCCACAGGGAGCTGCTGTGGGGTGTGTGGAGCCACAGGGAGCTGGCGTGGGGGTGGTGTGGAACCACAGGGAGCTGGCGTGGGGGTGGTGTGGAACCACAGGGAGCTGGCGTGGGGGTGGTGTGGAACCACAGGGAGCTGCTGTGGGGTGTGGAGCCACAGGGAGCTGGCGTAGGGGTTGTGGTGTGGAGCCACAGGGAGCTGGCGTGGGGGGGTGGGGTGTGGAGCCACAGGGAGCTGGCGTGGGGGGGGGTGTGGAGCCACAGGGAGCTGGCGTGGGGGGGTGTGTGTGGAGCCACAGGGAGCTGGCGTGGGGGGGGGGGGGTCGTGGAGCCACAGGGAGCTGGCGTGGGGGGGGGGGGCCACAGGGAGCTGGCGTGGGGGGGGGGTGTGGAGCCAAAGGGAGCTGGCGTGGGGGGTGGGGTGTGGAGCCACAGGGAGCTGGCGTGGGGGGGGGGGGTGTGGAGCCACAGGGAGCTGGCGTGGGGGGGGGGTGTGGAGCCACAGGGAGCTGGCGTGGGGGGGGGGGTGTGGAGCCACAGGGAGCTGGCGTGGGGGGTGGGGTGTGGAGCCACAGGGAGCTGGCGTGGGGGGGGGGTGTGGAGCCACAGGGAGCTGCGTGGGGGGGGGTGTGGAGCCACAGGGAGCTGGCGTGGGGGGGGGTGTGGAGCCACAGGGAGCTGGCGTGGGGGGGGGGGGGGGTGTGGAGCCACAGGGAGCTGGCGTGGGGGGGGGGGTGTGGAGCCACAGGGAGCTGGCGAGGGTGTGGAGCCCGGTAATATTGGCCAAACTCTCCAAGCAAGACAACAATAATAGAATACAAAATTCCAGGACTTGTTGACCAGTAGTCATATTAATACTTTATATTTTAGGTCCATATACAATTGCTTTTGTTTGAAGACTTGCCAGATTTTTAAGAGATGCGAGTTCTCTGTGCGACAAACAGTTAATTGTTTGGGTTCTTAATATGCAGAGTTTTATCTGTTTACTCAGATAATGTACTCAGAAAAAGAGCTTGCCCTTAGACACACTAATCCCTATAGTTTGTTTTTATGCCGCTTTCCAAGGATTACATGTAGGAGACCTAGCTTGGTCACTGGCAGGTGTGTGCGAGGCTGATGAAGGTCACTGGCAGGTGTGTGTGTGAGGCTGGTGAAGGTCACTGGCAGGTGTATGTGTGTGAGGCTGGTGAAGGTCACTGGCAGGTGTATGTGTGTGAGGCTGGTGAAGGTCACTGGCAGGTGTGTGTGTGAGGCTGGTGAAGGTCACTGGCAGGTGTGTGTGAGGGTGGTGAAGGTCACTGGCAGGTGTGTGCGAGGCTGGTGAAGGTTACTGGCAGGTGTGTGTGTGAGGCTGATGAAGGTCACTGGCAGGTGTGTGTGTGTGAGGCTGGTGAAGGTCACTGGCAGGTGTATGTGTGTGAGGCTGGTGAAGGTTACTGGCAGGTGTGTGTGTGTGTGTGTGAGGCTGGTGAAGGTCTCTGGCAGGTGTGTGTGAGGGTGGTGAAGGTCACTGGCAGGTGTGTGTGTGTGTGAGGGTGGTGAAGGTCACTGGCAGGTGTGTCAGGGTGGTGAAGGTCACTGGCAGGTGTGTGTGAGGCTGGTCAAGGTCACTGGCAGGTGTGTGTGAGGCTGGTCAAGGTCACTGGCAGGTGTGTGTGTGTGAGGCTGGTGAAGGTCACTGGCAGGTGTGTGAGAGGCTGGTCAAGGTCACTGGCAGGTGTGTGAGGGTGGTGAAGGTCACTGGCAGGTGTGTGAGGCTGGTGAAGGTCACTGGCAGGTGTGTGTGAGGCTGGTGAAGGTCACTGGCAGGTGTGTGAGGCTGGTGAAGGTCACTGGCAGGTGTGTGTGAGGCTGGTGAAGGTCACTGGCAGGTGTGTGTGAGGCTGGTGAAGGTCACTGGCAGGTGTGTGTGTGAGGCTGGTGAAGGTCACTGGCAGGTGTGTGTGAGGCTGGTGAAGGTCACTGGCAGGTGTGTGTGAGGCTGGTGAAGGTCACTGGCAGGTGTGTGTGAGGCTGGTGAAGGTCACTGGCAGGTGTGTGTGAGGCTGGTGAAGGTCACTGGCAGGTGTGTGTGAGGCTGGTGAAGGTCACTGGCAGGTGTGTGTGAGGCTGGTGAAGGTCACTGGCAGGTGTGTGTGAGGCTGGTGAAGGTCACTGGCAGGTGTGTGTGAGGCTGGTGAAGGTCACTGGCAGGTGTGTGTGAGGCTGGTGAAGGTCACTGGCAGGTGTGTGTGAGGCTGGTGAAGGTCACTGGCAGGTGTGTGTGAGGCTGGTGAAGGTCACTGGCAGGTGTGTGTGAGGCTGGTGAAGGTCACTGGCAGGTGTGTGTGAGGCTGGTGAAGGTCACTGGCAGGTGTGTGTGAGGCTGGTGAAGGTCACTGGCAGGTGTGTGTGAGGCTGGTGAAGGTCACTGGCAGGTGTGTGTGAGGCTGGTGAAGGTCACTGGCAGGTGTGTGTGAGGCTGGTGAAGGTCACTGGCAGGTGTGTGTGAGGCTGGTGAAGGTCACTGGCAGGTGTGTGTGAGGCTGGTGAAGGTCACTGGCAGGTGTGTGTGAGGCTGGTGAAGGTCACTGGCAGGTGTGTGAGAGGCTGGTGAAGGTCACTGGCAGGTGTGTGTGAGGCTGGTGAAGGTCACTGGCAGGTGTGTGTGAGGCTGGTGAAGGTCACTGGCAGGTGTGTGTGAGGCTGGTGAAGGTCACTGGCAGGTGTGTGAGAGGCTGGTGAAGGTCACTGGCAGGTGTGTGAGAGGCTGGTGAAGGTCACTGGCAGGTGTGTGTGAGGCTGGTGAAGGTCACTGGCAGGTGTGTGAGAGGCTGGTGAAGGTCACTGGCAGGTGTGTGTGAGGCTGGTGAAGGTCACTGGCAGGTGTGTGTGAGGCTGGTGAAGGTCAGTGGCAGGTGTGTGTGAGGCTGGTGAAGGTCACTGGCAGGTGTGTGTGAGGCTGGTGAAGGTCACTGGCAGGTGTGTGTGAGGCTGGTGAAGGTCACTGGCAGGTGTGTGTGAGGCTGGTGAAGGTCACTGGCAGGTGTGTGTGAGGCTGGTGAAGGTCACTGGCAGGTGTGTGTGAGGCTGGTGAAGGTCACTGGCAGGTGTGTGTGAGGCTGGTGAAGGTCACTGGCAGGTGTGTGTGAGGCTGGTGAAGGTTGTAACAAACAACTCTGTACAAAGCTAAAATGTTCGAAATGTTTTCAATATTCTTGCCTTATCACTTATCCACAAACCTCTCCTGTCGCCCAAAATTTCCCCGCCTCGACCAAACCGTCAGAAATATGGTGTGTCAATCGATTGAAAACAGCACAACAATGACGTTTACCAAGCATGGGTCACAAATGGCGAGGAGATCAGAGGCAAGTGGCCGTCCTCGGGTGAAGAAGCAGAGGCTTGCGCCTGCACTCTCCTCCCTGGCAGTCATGCCCACAGACACCCCGGTATGGTGAGAGTATGTTCACCACGTCTTGGGTACCTGGTGTGTGTGGGGCGGGAACTGGTCCTTGTTCACCACGTCTTGGGTACATGGCGTGTGTGTGTGTGTGTGTGTGTGTGTGTGTGTGTGTGTGTGTGTGTGTGTGTGTGTGTGTGTGTGTGTGTGTGTGTGTGTGTGTGTGTGTGTGTGGCGGGAACTGGTCCTTGTTCACCACGTCTTGGGTACTTGGTGTGTGTGTGTGTGTGTGTGGCGGGAACTGGTCCTTGTTCACCACGTCTTGGGTACATGGTGTGTGTCTGTGTGTGTGTGTGTGTGTGTGTGTGTGTGTGTGTGTGTGTGTGTGTGTGTGTGTGTGTGTGTGTGTATGTGTGTGGCGGGAACTGGTCCTTGTTCACCACGTCTTGGGTACATGTGTGTGTGTGTGTGTGTGTGTGTGTGTGTGTGTGTGTGTGTGTGTGTGTGGCGGGAACTGGTCCTGTTAAGCTCTCAGGATTGAGCGTCAAGTGAAGGTGGCACTGATGGCATTAGCGACCTCCTTTGACCAGGTGTCCAGGTCCCTTGTGTCTGACTCAAGTGGTTCCAATTAATTGATTATATATATATATATATATATATATATATATATATTATATATATATATATATATATATATATATATATAATATAAATGAGTAGTGGTACACCTCTCTTCTCTACTCTTACTTCTCTGGTGGTAATGTAATATTGGTGTTGTCTCCGTCAACAACAAGACCACAACAGGCCAACATTGAACATTTGTATGCTCCTATTAGGCTTGGTCAAAGTGGAGAAATTTTCTACTAAGGTTAGAATCATAAGCCTCTCACGTATTTGTTAACTTTTACTACATCTGTCAGTTTTTCTTCCATATGAAAAATATCCGAATCGTCTTGTAGCGATTTCGAGTTTTCTATACTTAATTCCAAACCTATTTGTCCAGCATCTGTAAGTTTGCAAATGTTGGTCAATATTGTGTCCAAATCCTTTATATATGGTAAACAAGAGCCTCGAAGACTATGACCTCGGGCACTCCACTTACAATGGTTTTTTCCCTCTCTT